>NC_139349.1:100605213-100730213 GCF_055883805.1 Amblyomma maculatum | reverse complement strand
GCACGGGGTCATCCACTCTTAGCCCGAACAAGCATGCTCTTTTTATAGCGTCATTGCCTTCGATTCGACCACGCATTGAAGCAAAGTCGCCGACTTTACGAAGCCCCACCTTTGGGTCGCTTTGAGCCGGCGCAGCTTTACTTTGATGTGCAACCAGCTCGGATGCGATGATGCTTTGAAAAAAGCATGCTTGTCCGCATTAAGAATGGACGACCTTGTACATTCGTACAGGGTGATAAAAGCGGAGCTTTATATTTATGTCACTCGTGGCGACTTCGGCAGCATACATCACAGTCCTCCTGACGAGCGTGCCTCTGACATGTGGCATACTTGACTGATGGCACGGCCGGAAACTGATTGTTCGAAGGCTTCTGTGATGTCAATGGTCTCAAACTTACTTGCATATACGTTTGCTTGTAATAAATGCATACGATGTCAGCAATGACGTTCCACATGGTTTAACAACTGCCTAAATTCGCGTTGTGAGCCGGGTGAATTCAGTCTTCTTCGAAATAGATAGCGAGACTGGTCCGTGGCATTTTCGGTGGTTAAAATAAGCTGAACCATGCAGCGTGAACAACCGTATGCTGCAGAAGACTGACAGTTCCACGAATATCTACCATCTACCGAGATAAACTATGCCGAATTAATGACTTCGCACGTCGTACTGTGTTTGGCCACATTAAACCAGCGAAACTGTTAAGCAAGCATGCTTCCTCCTGTTCTCCACGACCTTGAGGCTACGCCAGCCAACACCGAGAGCCAACTTCCGGGCGCTGAAAAGAGATCATCCGGGTACAGTACTCTAGAATCTTGGGCAGTGTCTCGTGCGGAGGCGGAGCATGGGCTCTTTTTGCGATGACTGCTGCGCCTTCTGCCAGGGGGCGCTTCGTTTAACAGGTGTTCCTGAAGCTCTGGGGTTTAGAGATACCAGTGGCCGGGTGAATAAACCGGCGGTGGAAACTAGCAAAAAACGACTGGAAGATTGGTGGCTTAAAAGCAGAGAAGTGACATAATGTTAGTAATGTAGGAACAAAAATTTAATAAATAGAATGATGGTTTAGTTAACCATTCTAAATCAATTATAGTTAAGATATATGGAGAAAAATGAGCATGATAGCTACTGCTACCACCCCGTTTCAAAGGGGACGCTCCTATATTCCATCCATCCATCGTGCGCTGCGAGCCGTCCGCGCGTCGGCTCATCGTATCTGCACTGCATGGTGCGCTTAATTCGATATTTAATGCTTTGTTTTCGCCCATTTCTTTAGTAATTTTAACATTTCAACCATAATATCTTGTTTCTTGGTCTGCGCTGCTGTATAGCACCGATAATGACACCGACGATATCACTGTTACTGGCGCGGTGCGCGCTATTACCGACTGTTAGTCACGAGCTAAATAAAGCATAGGTCACGGGTATCGAGGGTGTTCTGACTGCATTTCGTGTTTCCGAACCTATGCGAGTCTACCGCACACACTTGGATAAATACGTTGCACAGAGAGAAGACATTCATTCGAAGCCTGCGGTGTTTCGAAACTTGCGAATCTTGGAATCCTGTCTGAATAGCAGAGCTCTTCGACATTTTCGTGGCTTTAAAGAGCTCTTGCACTGTGCAAAAAAAAAAAAAAAAAAAAGGTCAAGGTGTAGACAGTCATTTATTCAAGTTCCATTCATGGCACAACATACAAATCAGAGCCTTGGTAGGCTACATACACCACATACAGTTACATCTCCTCAACTTTAGGTGCTTCAGCCGCTCTCTCTGGGAGCTCCTATAGTAGTTCAATGATTTCGTGTAAAATCGGAACCTGAGTAGCGCATAAAATTTAACAATTTGAAGGGAGACATCGCTATCATGTGCAGAGCAGCCAACCACTGGAAGGTGAACACCGCAAAGAAAGGAAACGAACTCTGACATACTTGCTGCACTAATCTTTCTCGAGCTAAAAAAAAATAGTAAACGAATCTTCAAGTGTGGTGATTAATTTGGCAAGTTGGCCGGAAGGGTACAGTAAGCCACCGCAATCATCAAATTGCTGAATGAACTCATTTTGTGAGTTCTGGCTTGCAGCCACCTTGCTTATTGTCAAGCATTTTACACAAAGGTTGCAGCCTGTTTTCTGTAGCGCCTTGCGGGCTACATACCCAGCAACATAGTGCACAAGGCGGCTTGAACTTTCTTCAGCAATGTAATCAATGTGGTTCTCAGGAGGAAGAAAATTCAAAGCTGATTCTGCGCAATCTAGCCTTCCTTCGTCAACCAGTTGGTCTAGTGCATCAATAGGGTTTGGACGTCTTTCAGTGCGTGCCATTCCATTATGTCCAAGCAATGAGTTTATAATTTCGGAGCTGCAGTTCCTGTTTTTGGGGGGCTGTGCTAGGTTATAAAAAGAGAGGGCATTCACCGCAACTAGAAACTGTGCTGGGGTCGGATGATCATTATTTCCATTGAACTGCCTCACAATTCCAAACAAATTTTCTAGCTTGTCTTGGTTAAGCTTTGCTGTGAGTATTTAAAACTACACTGTGAGCAAAGATAGTGCATAAGGTCAAGCTTTGACTGCAGTGTCACACGAAGCCCCTCTGCTGTGCTGTCACTAAGAAATCTATTTTCTAAGTTGTGTGCATGCAATTCCCATTCTTTCAAGAAATCGAGAAATTCCTTCAAAAACAAAGCATGAGGGTATTTTGGTTTTATAGCAGACTTTGAAGTTCGTGCTGTCATCTTAATCAACTTCGACATCCGGGAGATGAATTTCTCAGTGTTTTGTGCTGAACAGCCGTATGCTTTCTCTACTTGTTGGCGGTAAAAGAGCAGCCCTTTTAATACTTCTTCGCTGAAAAGCTGAAGTGCGGGGGCAACACGCATCTCCTCAAAATTGTTTGGAAGAAGATGTACTTTAGTAATGTGAGGCATTACTTTCAATGTCACGTTGGCACTGTCATGTTTCCATGCTTCGCGTATATAACCAGCATGCACACGACCATTCGGTATGTTAAATCCAGTGTTCAGAAATGCATTTCGCGCATTCTTAACTAAATGCGGAAAATCTGAAAAAAAAGTGAAGCGCACGACTGTCGTCTGCAGGATGAAGGCATTTGCACCGGATGCTTGTAGCAGCACCTGCATTTCATGGAGAGTGAAAGAATAGTTTATATCAGGTTCAGTGCCACTTGATATGGCTAACCAGTAGGAATTTTAATAATAATATTACAAGTACCACAAAACTATGGCTTGAATAAGCAGTCATACAAAATTATGCAACAGCTTACCTCTAACCCCGAACTTCATCCACATGCTGCGATTCCAGGTGGCCCCCATCACAGATTACTCCATCAACAAACAGGCCTGCCTTTTCACACAGCAGCGTTGCCTCGAGCACTATCTTTGCGAGCACTTCTGCCTTCTCACAGAAGAGCGTGTGCAATATTACGTTCCATCTCCCAGACGCACACAATTACATGGACGCCTGGACACGAAGGCCTAGAAGGAAATGAGGCAGCGAATGATCTAGCCCGAGCTCTCACAAACCGGGCGGATCCCCATCCCTACCCCACCCCTCTCCTAGGACCCTACGGCGACAGGCTGGAACACCTACGGTTAGAAAGAAGAATTTTCTCACCACCACACAAACAACTTCCTTCCTCGGACGCTATAGACTGCAGAAAAATACAAACAAACACATTCCCTAATCTTCACATTTTAAATAAGATAAGCCCAACAAAATACACGAGTTACTGTCCTTGGTGCGGTTCAAGCCCCACACTCTATCACATCTCTTGGGAATGCCAGGACAAACCTGACCCAACGTTGCTAGTGACATGCCCGACACACGAGCAGTGGGAGGCGGCCCTGACCAGCGACAACCTGGACCAGCAAGCCTGGATTATCCAGCTAGTCGGCAAGTCAACTGCTGCCAGCGGAGCCCTGGACTAGGGGCACCGACCACCCAGCTCCTGCGAATTCTTACTGATTATTATGCTCATTAAAAGTTTTCTCTCTCTCTCTCTGCCTTCACATTGCTCTTTGACACGAAAATTCCCAAATTTGCATCCATTTTCCTGCAACAAAATACAAAGGTCACAACACTGAGAAACTGATTCGGGGAATGATTGTTTGGTTATTTATTATTTCTAGTTTATCATCCTAAAATAAAGCACTAGTGTGGATTCTTGGTGGTGAAAAATTATGGGGGAGCATTAAAGGCTTATATTTCCTTACCTGTAAAGGGCTGGAAAGCAACTACCAATCCATGGTCAACGAGGACCGCTCCAGAATTCTCGGCATCAAATTGTCCTAGATCCACAAACCCTTCAATGGAGCCTGCAGAGAATAGTCAATCATGCAGCATGGCAAAATTAGAACCACTACTACAAGGTAGCGCCACAAATGAATAAGGGAATAATTATAATGTGCATCTTAAGTTGTCAGTTTTTTTTATAGCTGATTATCTGTCAAACCCTTACAAAAACATGAAAACAGTGAAATCATACCTGAAGATTTCACATCGATGTGTTCCGACAGCTTCATTTCGTCAAAAACTATCGTGCCATGTCTGTTAAACTCGTCTATTGTCTTTGTTTTTTCAATGATAATTGCAAAAATGTTTGGGTTGGAACCAGAGCCACTATTGAAGTGCTGCATGGCTTTTCTGAGGTAGGTGCGACCTGGCAAAGTCATAATTTCATGCCGCCTCAAATGTTCATATAACTTAGGACTGCGCATTCTCATAAGAATGCACTCTAGAAGCCATTCGTTTTCATATTTCATTACTTTCTTTGATTTTCTCTGAGCTGCTTTTAAGCATGCCCGAACAGCGGCTTGTTGTTTGCAAGGCAGGCCCTTAATTCTCTCAGAAAGAATTTCTTCAGGAAGCTGCTCGTTTTTTGTTTTCATCATGTCTAGGTCCATGCTTGCTTTGTTCAGCTTCACCTTCAGTCGTCGCAGCACCCGGCGCACGTTCGTAGTTTTGCTCTTGGTAACCACCTTTCGACACCGTCTTCTAGACAGCTGGTTCTGTACCAACTTACGCTGGTACTTGCAGTGAACACATGCAACGGCAGTACCGTCCTTGACCACAAGCGTACACTTCTGGGAAAAGAAATTTCCACTGATCGGCGCGCACTCTCCAGCAACTGGTTGTATGCCTGCACCAGCGCACAACTTAAGCCCACTAACGCGTTCAATTAGTGCCTCCGCCTCTATTGGATTTAAAATGTCTTGCTGGAACAACTTTTTTCCTCTTATAAAAACTTCAGCCACAACAGCCTCCTCACCCGATTTCGTAGCCGACAATATCAATTTTGACTAGCTTTTTCATGGTCAATTTGCTGCTGTCTCCGTCAGCATCCAGCTCACAGTCAGCGTAGTGGATAGGCAACCTGCAGTGGCCAGGCGGCGCTAGTGGAGTGCAGCGTTCAGCGCCGCCAACGACGGCGCCGTCTAATCTGAGGCGGCCGGCGCGGTCGGGTTGCGTTCGCCGTACGGCTGGAAGCATCTCGGCTCTCATTTTCTGCGGTTTTAAGGCACTTGAATGTCTTCAGAGCTACTTCCGAAGACCAATACTGGCGAAAGGACACCGTCTGCTTGAGAATGGCCAAGTTTAGAACGTGAACGGTGTCGACGTCACCGCGAAGTGCGCGCCGCTCGCGACGGAACACCCGCGCGCACAACTTTGAATTTCGCCTGAGTAGACGATGTTTTTTTTTTTTTTTTGTAATGAAATTCATTTCCTTAAGGCATCAGTCGGATATGTGATGATGAATTAAGAAATGAATAAAGGAATGAAAACCTTGAAAGTGCAGAGAGAACCTGAGAGAAGATTGATCACCGTTTCTTCTTTTTTTTTTTGTTCTTGCTGTTTGATTACAGCAGCATAACAATTTTCTCGCGGTTGCGCTTTACAGTTTAATACCATGACGAACACGTTTGTTCGTGGTGCACCTTTAGACAGTGCCGCGGAGGTTACAGGAGGCATGCTGCTGCACCCGCTACGGATGTCGTGGCGATTGCAAGCACTGTGCGGTTGTAGCGTGCGTCATCAACGAAAACTGGCATTTGGTCACGGAGGCCCCGGCCTCCGTCCCATAGGCCTGCGTGTCGGGGGCGGGGAGTAGGGGGCCTCCTACTTCAGTGGAAAAATAAAGTTCTTAACAACAACAACAACAACAACAACAACCACAACTGGCATGCATTTTATACCTCCGTACCACAAGCTTGGGGAAAGCCGGCGGGAAATGCTGGTACTCAACGGCAAAGCTTCCGTAAATGAGGTCGTTAGAGTTAGGATTTTTTTTACTGTTGCTTCTAATGATGGAATGGTCTATCGTCTGGAACAAGAAACTCTTCAGCAGCTTGAGCAGTCGGTGCAAGAAATGTTTGGCGTGGAACGATAGAATGAAGTTCTATGCTCCGCGTACACAGTATCACGGGCCTCCACACTCTGCCACTTCAACTTTTTCAGCACCTTAAGAACTATTTTACAGATAAATATCCAAATCTGTAATTGGAAGTTTTGAACATATTTTGGCGGCTTTGAGGTTCCTAATTAACACCGCGTTAGAAATCCGGTTCACAGATCCACGAGCAGCATATATATATATATATATATATATATATATATATATATATATATATATATATATATATATATATATATATATATATTAATTTCGCCTCCGATGAAACACGGCTGGAATTCGATGCTGCGGCTGCGCGACTTTGTTGCTTTTCTGGACGTTACGTCCTTTAAAATGACAATGCCACTCGATACTGCACAGCATATACTAGTACACGCCAAATTTTACAGCGCGGAGCGCGTACTGAGGAGAGTGCCCCAGCCAGCGTGCGACTCCCGAGTCAGAATTTTATAGCGTTTCTTCCGCTCAACGGGCAATCGTCTTATTTTAGCTCCTTGGCGTCTGTACGCCATTGGCCCCATAACAAAACGAATTTCAGTTACATTACTCTCTCACAGCCACTATACCCTTCTCTCATCATTATCTCCAGGCTCTCCCATCAAGCGGTACGCTTGGGTTTCCTTCGCGATTGTGGCTGTCTTTCTCGCCGCCTCTGAGCTTATTTTTATTCTTGTTCACATCCGTAGTAGTCTAAGCATCGCACGAGACCCCTGAAGTCACTAAATGAGTAAATCACACTCACTGGGATAACAAAACGCGAACGCAGAAGGAACACAGCGGCCGCAACATACACGGCGTCAGCTTCTGCGCCGCCTCAGTATTAGCTCCCGTCGGCCGCCAGGTGTCACCACATGTCTCAGCAAACTTCATTGTTGGCAAGGCGATCCTTGACCATGTTTCGGGAGTTTTTAGGTTTTCATATGGCGTACATTCGTTTTTCTTGACAAAAACCTCACTGTTGGGCTCCTCGGGACTGTCGCCGTCAGATGTCGGCTGATCTTCATGCGTTCGTAAACAGCGTCTCCGCTTCGCTGCATGAACTGTCTGTTCACATATATTCCTGACTTTCCTCTTCTTCGGCAGCGACTTTGAAACGTATTTTGATGCGTCCGGAATGATGGTCTGAACGGTGTCATCAGTAAGCAGTGGCCGGCCTCGAGGGATCTCCACTACTTCACCGTTGATAGTTGTTTTATACGTGCGCTGAATGAAAACTGGTTCAAAATGACGCTCGCACACAACGCTTGCTTCGTTCAGCACTCTGTCTGCTCTCTTGATGTTCCGTGACCATACCTCACAGCGATCGGCGTCGATGGGTACACTGAACAGGGACCGAACTTCCTTGCACGAGCGGTAACCGCTGTTACAGCCCGGCACAAAACATGTTGTGTCCCTTTTGTCGCGTCTTCTTTCCGTCATCGTGCACGCTTTGCTCAGATGTTCCTAGTGGAGAGCACAGATGAGATGTCCACAACGCACCAAGAAAGCGCAACACACGGCGAAGAACGTGCAGAACACCGAAATATAATTTCCTCAAACCAACACGTGCACGGTCTGCGCTCGTCTCTGCATGCAGGCGAACAGGGCTCGGCTCGGCGCACCCCGCATCCTTTGGCACACCTGTTACTGGCAGCGCCCCCTGGGTGTCAAGCGCGCCTGTCATCGCAGCGGCGACCCCGCTCCTCTATTGTTCCCTGGACCGGACGACACACTGCCCAAGATTCTAGAGCACTGTAATCCGGGCAACAAATGCCATTTAACGAGAAGAGTTATCCGCTCTCTAATCCCTCGTACAGGACCGGCATACAAACGCTAGGTGTGGCCCGAGCTATAGTTACAAATTGTTTCCAATTTATTCTCATTGCTCTTTGAGATGTCTCTTAAAGTGCACTCTTAAAAGGTGCTGACTTTTAATTTGTCATTTCTAAAAACGCCCTGCAAAAGATAGATACATGGCACCATACACTTCATTACCAGTCATTGGCAGTCAGGGGCCTCTGAAAGAGGGCCGCTCCACCTTAGTATAGGGGAGCTGCGTGAGACAATGACTTCCCTGTCGTCCCCAAGTATGGGGCTATAGTACCACACGTTCATGCACCTAGAAAACCGCCCAAGCCCGCACACGATGCGATAGCACTTTGAAGCTTGTCCGGCCATCTGATATCAAGACGGTTACTGCGCTGTGGCGTCGGCTCATGGCGTTTCCTTCTTTGAGCGGATGTATCCACACTCGGAGAGCACTCGAACACGGTGCTTCGACATTGTTGTCAGGCATGCGCCTCGTCGTGACTGTGTGCGCATCTGCATCGTTCAGAATTTCACTGCCGTCACCACCAGAGCTCCTTAACGAGCAACAGAACCTGATGGAAAGGAGGTAGGAAGCGTCTTTCGGAAAGCAATCGCTTTGCAAGTTATATGCAACCACAGAAGACTGCTTGCCACTGCTGACAACTCAATGGTTACGCGACCGCTCCCGAAGGTGACAAGGCAGCAACTGACTGCGACTTCTTTTATTATATCGATAAGGCCGCGCAATTGATCGCTTCGACGCGGCAAGAACATGCGAGAGACGTTGAGCGTGCATATGTTCTATGCCCGTAACCTTATCATGCTTACATCTACTCTCAATTAGAGCCAGTAATTTTATATCACATGGGATGAGGGTTTTGATATCATGATCGTAACACGGATATGCGAGGCGCCGTTGAAAAATGCTCCAGGTTGATTGCGACCGCATAGAGTTCTTGTATACTTTCAAGCGGGGCTCTCAGGATGTCAAAGCGTGATAGCTTGGTTGACACATTCACTAGAAATTGTAGGGCTACAGATGTTTTCATGTTTTCTTTTATCGTTTACACTAAAGAAATGACCGCCCAAATAAAACACATTAACCAATTCGTGTTTGATAAAGCCGCTCGTCGGTCTATATGTGTGTGGATTCCTTTACTGACTAAAACTGACCATAAGATAGCTGCTAGTCGTACTGCGCAGCCTGGTTGAGAGGGATTAGCTATTTGACATTTCTCCGAATTTTTCTCCGATCTTTTAATTGGGGCTATCCTCGCATAGCAGAGCCGTTTTTTTTTTTTTTTTCGCACGCTATAGCTTTGCAATCAAGCCGCAAAACCAACAACAATGGCTAGGAAAGTATTATTATACATTTCCATTACCGTGAAGAGGCCTAGTTCAGTGATCGCTCACAAATGGAATGAATTGCATTGCTTTGCTCACATTTTTGCGTTCGTAGAAAGAAACCAGCATAGAATCCACTTGCTCCCATTCTCAGTCTTGAACTTAATGGTGTGCAATAAACCTGCCCAGGAGTAAAAAGTTGAGGTAAATATAAGCACCCCTAGCAAGCGAGCCCTGAGCTTTGAGACACCATGCATTTGCCTTCCCGACACCTTCATCATGTATGGACTCCGGGACACACCCGCCTGGAAGGAAACGAGGCTGCCAAAACTTCAGTCCTTGCCTACGCTAACTGGGTATAGGATCACGAAGAACTCAGGATGTGCACCCAATTGTATACTGACACCCTCCTGCATTACAGGCTTCACAGAAGAAAATATTCCTCACCCTAACCGAGTCAGAGAAGTAGTGGGTGCACCCTACGAAAAATCCAAGCTAACAGTAACGTCCACGGCATGCCTTAACGCACAGGAATCTGCCCGCCACCTACAGATATTAATTCACATTTTATAATGTGTCAAGCCCCTTATAACATATGGAGTGGGGATGCTAGAGGCCACATGCTACCGGGATCACCAAAGACCTAACCGAAGAGCAGTGAGAGACCCAGCTTCCAAGCCCAGCCTGGATCATCTGCGTAGTATCGCCAACCGACCGGACTAGGCAGATGGCTCGTGTTCACGGCTTTCTGGTCTGAAGAGGCTGGCCACTAGAGCTAAAATTTCACGCCTGCTCTGAATAAATGCATATCTCTCTTTCTCTTCCTTTTCATTTTTTTTTTTAAATTCCTGAATGCATGGCCGGTTTTCTTGTGTGCAAGAGAGACGATCGATTGTGGCATTTTTGTTGGTAGAGTAAAAAAAATGTAACCATTTTAGCTAAGCTGGCCAACTACGAAGTATGTGTGCTGTCAAGTAATGTACGCTACGTACTAAATGAAACATTTCATTTGACATTCGGTTCGAGGTAAGGCTTCAACTGGAGGTCGACGATATCGGTTACTAGATGCCTTAGTAGAACGCGTCATAAAATTCTGATACCATTTAACAAACTGCGATAACGATGTGTTTGGATTCAAAGTACACGGACAGAAGTTTATGACGATGATGACGTGCAGTGCACAGCGCGATAGAGCGGCAGTAAAGCACGCTAAATGACGCCTTAGGCTGGACCCCTTTTTAAGGCGAGAGCCTTATAAGCCTTATAAGTCTTGCCCTATAAGCGCTGTGAAAAGATGCTGTGACCGGAAGCTACGAAAGGAAAGTGGGAACGGATGTGATATCATACCATATGTGACATGACACCTAGAAACAAATGTCCCTTAAAGAAAACTCCTTAAACATACAGGCAGTTTGTACAGACTTAGGGACGAACAAGTAGACCTAGGGACAGTTTGTTCTTAAGTAGCAGTCATATGAGATGGCTATACATAAATAATGCAGCTGAGCTAGGGACATGACGTCACGCCGCCTAAAAAAAAAAAAAAAAAAAAAAAAAAAGAAAAAGCACAGCTCGCTCCCCCGCAGACGTCAGACAGCGTCGCGATGTCCGAGTCGGCATAAGTGTAGTTGCTCTATGCTGAAACGGTCAAACCAAAGAGTGGCAAAAGCCACGGTTTCCGAACATCAAGAGAACCAAGTGTGCCTGCACGACATCAAGCGAAGCGAGAAACTCAGCCAGAGCGCGCCGTACGCCAGATTCTCCCAACACCAAGAGATCCAAGCATGCCGCGAATATGCGTGCATTTATTGGTCGGGGATGTTCCAACAACGGGACCTATGTCTCTAAGATGGGGTCGAACCGATGTAGGGTCGAAGTCTCAAAAAGAATCACAAGGCTTCCGCCTCACCGCACGTAAGGGTACATAATTGCAGCCCTGGAATTTTTATATGCAGTTATTAATCTCAGACGGGGCAGTGTCTGACTAAATTTGCGTCATAACACACTGTATTCAACGAACTATTCTTTGATGTTTTAAGGTTATGCAATGCGGTCATTTTCTGTATACAAGCAATTCATCTCTTTAAAAACGCCTTAGTCAAATGTCTCGAAGAGCCTTTGCAGATGTATATGTGGGTTGTTGTTCCCTCCACTATGATGCAGATCTATATGCTCTACAGTTCCATGTCAAGCACTGTTAAAAAAGAGTTTAAAAGATAGACGCTTCTCCTGCAGCCAGAGCCTTCTAGGAGGATGTCGTTGTGCTGCGTATTCGAAATATTTTCATACGAACCGTTTCAACAATTGAACTGAAACATTTGTTTTCAATATAAATGCTTATAACACTAAAAGGTTAAGAGGTGTTTTTGTTTGTTTGTTTTTTTGCGAAAGGAGGAGCACGTACAATTATTCTACTTCGGTCAGTACGAACCTTATTTAAGGAGATAGGTGTGAATTTTCATTATCCTGGTGTCGGCAGTTATTTCTCTAAAGTACCTTCTAAAAGTGTTATCACAAAAATTTTATTTTTACCTCACATCAGTGGAATATTTTCCAATATGACTTTTTCCGCTCGACGCAAGTTTAATGACAATGAAAACATTGAGGTAACTTTCAAATTTTGCGTGGAAACAGATGCTAAGGAACACCAAAAATTCCTGTCCACTACTCGTGAAGTATACCGTTCCCTATTTTATTTAGGACCGCATCCACTCCCATTGAGAGCTGTCGTTTTTTTTCTAGCAGCCTATCTACCCTTTCGCCGCCACAAACGACGAAAGCTAGAGCGCCCAGTCGGGAAAAACTGCACAAAATTTTCTGTCATCACAACAAAAATTCTGAGCGGGTTTTGATTGTGAACCTGTTCTGAGGAAAGTAATTTTTGTAGTAACATCTGAATTTTCTTTTGCTGCAACAGAAAAGTACCAGAACTACAGAAATGTATGGCGTTACAAAAAAAGAACGGTATATTATATCGCATTTTCGACATGGTTCTGCAGTTGTTTTCTTTTCGGCTAGAAGGTTTCTTGGCCTAAGTTGCGCATGCAACCCAGGCCAATTCCCAATTGGCCAATTGGCCCCTTTATACTCGGCCAGACCTGCTAGAAACGATGAGAAAGCATAAAGTGGAGAATTGCGCAATGTGTGCTCTGTGCTCACCAAATGTTACATACGGGCCCGAGCGGGGCCTGCGTTAGTATTTACAACCCACGCACCGAGCACCGCAGAGCGGCCAATTTTTATCGCGGCCGCATCCTGTTCAGGCCAGGCACATCAGCAAGACACATCCAGCTAACACACGGTGAAGGCAGGCCCGGACAAGTCATCGAAATATACTAACCTTGCATTATTCTGCGTGCAATCCATAAAAGTACTTATCTCTATTATTGATACGAAGATCCAGTTTAGAGTTAGTTGATAACTTTGGTTCAGCTTAGTCGTTTATCATAGGCACAGTCATGTTCATTTCATTTATTCTCGTTTCTGTCATCCGGAAACAGGGGGCGAGTAAGCAATCCTTTCTCTATGAGTAAGCTTCCTAGCTCTCAGCTCTTTCAGCGAGCTGGCCCAGGCTTGTCGCACAGAACGCCAGCTGCTTACATCCCTTGAGAATTATCACCAAATATATCTGGGGATAATTCCGCTCAGTGGGTCCAGCCAAGTCCACTTGGGTCATGCAAGAGCCCAGCGACCTGCGTGGTACAAATCCCTTGCTCTCTGTCTCTTTAAGCTGAAAATATGCTCGTGAAAAATTGATTGATTGATTAATGATTTATTGATTGAGTGATTGATTAATTGCTTGATTGATTGATTTGTAGTGGACCATGACAGCAGCCATATCAGGAAACCGATGGCAAGAACGATGAAGTGCCGCCGCGCTACTCGACCTCGCTTTTGTGCCTAGACTGGCTTTGCCTTGTGGTGCCCGCCGTTCAGCTTACTGAGGATTATACTCCCCGTTTAAGTACTGGATAAACCCCCTTTTACTTAGTGGAGGTGAAGATTTCCTGCCGCCCTGGAGCTCCGCAGCCTCACGCTCACGATCACAAACATGGCCGACGCTACCAGCCCTAATCCAGCCGCTATTTATTGATTGATTGACAAGTGCAAGTGTCCTGTCGCCGTTACTGAAGCTAACTTTTTCTGTATAACTATTCCGAGAAAGTTCAAGCACGCCATCTGTCGAAAACGTTTATTCTTCGATGTTCTTTCAGTCCGTTTTCTCGGTGATGCATTGGGTTCCTGTCCCGGGTCTCTAGGCCAGTCACCCCGAAAAGTCAATATGACGTCTCTATTTACCCTTCACGTTCACTCAGTTTTGCTACAGGCTGCGAAACGTACAAGCCTGGAATACAATTACAGCCCACCCAAGTTGACATTAGCGTCAACCAGGTTTCCCAAGAGTCCAGAGTTGGTAGTCTCGTCAACGGTGTTTTCGACTGGCTTCACAGCCGAGTTAACGTCGGACACAGCGGCGTCAGCATCGGCGTTTACAGTAGCTGGCTGCGATTCATCGACGGAAACTACCGGATTTGAGAGCACATCGTCCGACGAAACGTCAGCATCCACAACAGACGGTTGAACCTCGGGCTTAGACACGGCGTCTTCGGCTTTGACAGGGGCTGGCTGCAAGTCGTCGACGGCAACCACCGGCTCTGAGACCACATCGTCCACCGAAACCCCAGCATCCACAACAGCAGGCCTAGTCGTGGTCGGTTGAACCTCGGGCTCGGATACCTCAGTCTTGGTGATCACAGGGGCGACGGTGTCGTCTACGGGCTTGATGATCTCTGTGACTATCTTCGTGATCACAGTCTTTGTTGTGAGCGTTGGTTGTATGGGGACACAGTTAGCACTTTTAGAGAAGTCGCACACCTTCAGTTCGTCATTAAAGAGCAGTGGGTCTGGGCACTCGAGCAATACGGGAGTTCCCTGCGGGCCACATAAAAAGAGAAGCACATGAGCCTTTGTCCAGTTTTAAAGAGTGGAGATGCTGGCAGCATTTTTTGCATCCTTTTGAGTCCACAAGGCATCAGAATACGTATATATTAAATACCACACATGTTGTAGGACACTTTAAGATGGAACGGCAGCACGTGCTGAAAAAAACAGCGCACCCTTGAGACGTGAACAGTAACATCTGACGATAAAACGTCCTATTTTTCACTGTCCAATCTTAAGGGTGCGCTGTTTTTTTGTTTTGTTTTTTTTTTTTTTTTTTTTTTCAAATATGTACCAACTATCCCGTTCTTCCACTTTTGCAAGCACATGCTGGACTTGTAAAAAGCAGTCAACGTATGTGGGGACATGAATTGTTTCGTTTCATAGTTGCTATATTAAAACATAAGGCATAAACTGACCTCCGTAGGTTATTAAACTATTCGACCATAGTCAAACTATCTACGTCAGAGACTATTCTCAGAGTAAATGAATTTGTGCGGGATCACCACGAGGCTCACTATACGCCTCTACCCTTCTGAACTTATATTAAAGATTTAGGTTTCGATTTAGACTTTTGTTATTGCAAAGTGAATGCAGGCGACGAAGCTTTACTTCATACAGTTCTATGGCTAAAATGCCAAACTTCAAAATTATCTATATTGTCTCGAAAATGTCCCCGGATAGATCTGTTATTTCTATAGCTCAAAGCACGGCTCACTTAATGCTGTTCAGACCTTCTGAAATAATGATTGCCTGCACCTTTCTCTCCTCATGTGCACAGGCAGATCCGCACTTAAATCTCTGAACGTTTCGCCTTCACTGTCTTAACAGAAGGCCGAGGGCAAAACGCCAGCGTTACGTCTGACCAAACCATTTGTGCAAAAACCGTGGGCCAGAAGGAATATTACTAAGATCGGTAGCCCACCAGGCACAAGCAAAGATGCAGTCAAATATTTTGCTTTTAGTTCTAATTGGCGTTCCGATGTCGAATCATAAGGCGGGCCACTGCAACGACCCATAACCATTTAAGCACTGCCACGACTGTAATTTCTAGATCAAGATGTGTGGGAGTGCATACATTCGACGGCACTATAATTTACGAGACCATGCAGCTTATACAATAATTACAGAAAGCACTCGATATGATGACCTCATGCATCACGAGAGCTATTCATAGAGTGTGGCGCTGGACGTTCAAAACAAAAATGTACGCCACGGCAGTATATTTTAAGGGTTCACTTCTAAATCTCATATTCTACTGATGTTTCGTCACTGGTAGGTACCGAATATGAAACGACAGTTTCATTACCACAAACGTATTTTAGTTTTCAAGATCTGGTTGCAGAGGCAGAGACGGCGTGAGGCAAACAGATAAACGAAATGGGAAAAGACACTGACAAACTATAGTGCCGATGTGGAGTTGCGCATGGGATTTTATTTTGGGGTTTACCGTCCCAAAGCGACTCAGGCGACCAAAAGTGACTCAGAAGTTGCGCATGTATTGCTGGCAACCAAATAGTTTGGTACGGATGTAGTTACTGAACCTATATAGTAACTCTAGGTATGAACGGCTTGCGCTGGCGTCATAACAGCATCCATGCTGGTAGACTAGGACCACAGTTAAAGGTCGAGCACTTGTCTATAGTCCACTTATCACTGCCTGCTCATATGTGCACAATGGAAGGTCCACCATCGTCCACCATTGTGGTACTCTCAACGTCTCTAATTAATTATGCTGCTTATCGCATTAAGAATGCGTGCTCTGAAAATAAAAGGACGTGCGATTCCTTTTCCTAAGGTAGCTTAAAAACGCTTAGTTCTTTTTTATTTTTGAGCTAACTTTACCATTAAAAATAGAGCATCTCTCAAAAGTTAAGGAATCTCAGCAAGGAATATATTTATTGCGCCGTGCATTGGGGCTTTTGAATTTGATTTGAATGGTGTAATTTAACATCTGAAAACAACTCAGGCAATTAGAGACGCCGTAGGCAATTAGAGACGCATCCCAGCTTACATCCACGGCAGGGCAATTGCCTCTTTCATTTATCTCTTATCCGCTCCGTCATGAGCCGACCACTAACTCCATACAAGACTTACGCGACCGCGTAGAGAGCTCGTTCACTTGAAAATGCGTTGGCGTCGCCGTAACACCAAATTAAGAAAAACATGTCGCAAAAACTATGCTCGTGATTTTGTAATTTCGTGATTTCACACTCACGCATCCCGTTCATTCTGCAGAGTTCAGGGTGACGTCATACCATTTCACTTCCCATTTAGTGTCCATCTGCTAGTCAAGCTGGAATCTATTATGCGACAGGGATCCAATCTACCGCGTGTGTACCTCCAATTGTATGCCGTGATTGTAACTGTAGGTGTCCACAGAGAAGCGAGAGAGATACAGCGCCTTCCTTTCCAGAAAAGTCAAACCATGTAAAGACGATTAACAGATTGCCAAACTCTTTACCAGTCTCGCGATACCAAAAATTCGCGGAACGAAAAAACCATGTTTAATACATATGCACGGGGTCGGGGGGTTGAGAAGGCACGCGAGCACATGCCATGGCTGATTTGGTAGGTGCTGCTAACTCTGGTACACTAGCCACTGTAACTCGGGCTTCTCCTTTCAGATGGGAGGTTAAGGGAATCGAACCCTCCATTAGACCAGCGTTTATATACACAACCAGACATATATACAAACTATATTGCCTGGAATATATACACAAACACGTTCATACGGCTTCTTTAAGTGGAGTTTTTAATGAGATATTGTTTTTGCATTTACTGTGCTAGTTTAGGCATGTATGCTAATGATTATTTGTGAGATAACACAGGCACAAATTGAGAGATATGCAATGAAGCGAGTTGAAAGAAACATGCACGCGAGCAATGATCAGCCACGTGCATCCTCGGACGAGAGCTGTTAACGATGCCGTGTCATGGCCTTAAAGGCGGAGTTTAGGTGTCCCCCTTAATATTATTTCAATTCTGAGGGATATAGGTATAGCTGCCAAATCAATCACCCGCCAAAACTCCTACTCCGGATTCCTGCCACTCTGAAGACGTCCCGAAATTGTGCAGAGAATGACAGTACAGTACGTAACCTTTTCTGGCACCCCCCCCCCCCCCTTTTTTTTTTATGTAGTCCTAAGTAATGCTGAAGACATGGCTAGTTGGTTTCCATTAAGCAATGCATCAGAAAAACTAAGAGCGCTTGCCCTATATTTTTGTCCATTTGTTTCTGGTGCTCTGATCTGTAATTAAAGGATCCTCAATAATCGTCTTTCAGGATCCCATGGGGCACCCATTTTTTAGCATTCTCACAACCCCCTATGATCCTGTGTTAATTAAAATAGTTAGTCGTGCCAAACAAATGGCACTACAACAACAATCGCGATAAAATGCGCTCAAAGCCGCCGCTGTAATTGTTTGGCTTAAGCTAAAAAAAACATCGTCTCCTTTTCAACTTTACGTCATATTAACGCTAAACAGGCACCACATCTTGAAAAATCATGATGTCGCAGTGGTAGTCCTTACTGCGCAGAGTTTCGCAAGAAGGCACAAACGACATCCTGTCACTGACTCGCTTCCGCTGGCCGTCGAGGCATCCTAGTAAATTTCCTGCAATAGCGACAGTGCCCTTCCCTCCGTGGTGAACTTGAAAAACACCGCACGCGCATGCTTACATGAACGCAGACGTAGAATGTGGAGCAGTTGAACGGGTTCGCGAAGAGCGTGACGGTGGAGTTCTTGTCTTCGACGAGTGGGCAACCCGTGGGCAACTGCGCGCCACACGTTGCAACCATGAAGGACAGGCTTACGACGACGACACCGAGCGTGGCACCGCGCTGTACCGCCATCTTAAGTCCTGAGTACGCGAAAAAAACGTAATTGATTATTGCTTGGTTTATCCGCGAAACACTTAGCAAAATAAATTTTGATCGTCGGGCGGACTGACTAGAGAGGTACAGTCCCGAATGAAATGACCTTTGGAAGTATGCGTACTCACTTGACAGAGCTTCCTTCGGAAGAGGACCTTGAGGCAAACGAAGGGGCAGCGCTTTTGCAACGCAGGCTTCAGCATGGAGCGCTTTTTATTCACCAACCAGACAAGGCCGCCGGTCATAAAGCGATCCCACGCGCGCGAAGCCGATAAAAAGCTGCTCACCGCGACGCAGGACGTCACAGAAGGTGCAATCTCAAGCAATGTAGGTCCACTTTCTAGAAATGCGCTGCCAAATGGCTGCTTTTTACGACTACCACTGGTGTTGAAAGTCCTGGGAGATAAACTTCTCTCAGTGGTTACGGGTGACGAAATGCAGATGTTCAGATGCACGTGTTGACAAGGTTCGAAATATAGTTCTATTCCCGAATGCGCTGAGCGAAATGCTACTTCATTCAGTTCTCAAAGGGCAAAGCTAGTAAAATTCGTATCCTGTGATACTACCACCAATCTCTACGAGGAACGTCGCCCTGATAAGCAAGCAATGAAAGGAAGGCTAGAGCTGACTGCATGCAGGCACAAAGTTATATAATTATAGAAGGTCGACAGCAAAAGGCACAACGTGGGAAAATATGTTGCAGCGAGTCAGTATCTGTAACTCCTTCATCCATTCATTCATCTATATTGCCGAAGCGTCACAGTTTGAGAAATCGGCCAGTGGTGGCGACACTTTTACTTCAACTTTTCGCCTTTTCTTGCTTATCCATCTTGAGTCACTAGACTTATTTCATGACCCATCCCTTCCCTCTTGACGTGGTTAAGGCGACCACTCCATGCGAGGTGTATGAGATACTTAGCATGCCTTTTCTGTATACATAACCGCTCTTCACGTGGCCTTGCGGCAACGTGGTAGCGCCCGAATGGTACACCCTTGTAAACAAACGTGTATGCTGATGATGACAGTGGGCATCAAAGGATTTCCGGCATCACTGTTTAAAAGGCGCCGGTAGCACAGGTGCAGACGACGGGGGTCGCACTGCGACTGAAAAAGTGCTCATGCATCTGAGGTATGTATGAAAGGCCTCCGGGCAGTGTTTGATAAGGCGCGCCGGTTAAATTATATGGTAAACTATATATTGATCATATGTTAAATTAGCCCACTTTTTTGCTTCAGGCAAAACTACAAAACATACCACAAATAATAACACAGGTGGAAGCACTTTATCTGCTCCCTCCCCGTCAGGAGTCTGCCGTATGCTTATTCAATATAGGCATCCCAATTGGGAAACCCCTTGATCTTGAAACAAACGTGAGTCTCAATACAGCCTGGTGCCAACTAACACGCAGCCCGCGCTAGAATTAGTCGGGTTCGTAAATGAATCGTTTACGTCTGTCGTTTGTTCAGTTTATTCGGTACTCGTCTTGATCTACTAAACACTTGTTGTTATGGGTGGCCAACATTCATGGTTCAGGTCTGTCTGTTTGCAAGAGAGTGAAGTAAAATTCAAATAATTACAATTAAATATGGTAGCCATTTGGGATGCATTGCACCTACTTTTACAAGAGCCTCCTTTAAGACTGTACAATTGGGGACAATTAAAAGCCTTGGAACCACACGTCTGGCGATTTTGGACTAGAAGCACGATGTTAATGAATTATCATCTTATTCTCTAGCACGCATGAAAGAACTGTAGTCCAGCTCTCACATCAACAAGTTCGTCCGAGACTACTGGCCGATAAGAAAGTTATGCGCTTCGCTTGCAGTTTGTGTGATCCACAGACTTTTGTCCCCTATAGTACATGCTCGTTCAACAGAAATCAACATCTATGCTTCTGACACTAGACTTGATCGAAGATTGTTGTTGGCCTCTGTTAGAGGGATACATACAGTGGGAGATTGGTCAGGGTTCACTGCAAGCTGAGACACGATATACACGTGTACGTAGTTAAGTTAGGCTGATCACTGTATAACTTCTAACTTGAGGTTAATGTATTTTCGATTTTTATTTCTATTTTCAAGCATGTAAGACGGCGCTTCATTTACAGGCTCGTTAGCTTTTATTTGTTAATAACATTGGCCTTAGGCCGTCATGCCCCTCCAGACTTCACTGGCCTTTTTACATGAAAGCGGAGGCGTGCACAAAAGAGCGGCACGTACCAAGACTTATCGCGCTGTTAAGATGGGGGGAAGCACTCCTCGCACCTTGACAGTGAGTTCCCCCTGAAGGGCCAAAGAAGAAGCGTGCGTGAGGCGTAACAAAGGGAGGTCATCGAGATATGTCGCGGTCCGATTAATCTATGTAGGGAGCCTACACGTTGTGGCACCGCCGGGCGCCGGCTTTTGCAACATGTAGGCTCCATAAAGTCATGCGTCCCCGTCGCAATGTAACGTGCGGATCTGCGATGAAGTAAACAAATTCCGTCCCTTTTAATGCCTCTGGTTCTCCTCTTCTATGTCCGCCGTGACCCGCAGCTTCGGATGAAACCAACGACCATGCAGCGCGACAACAGGTTCTTACAAAAGAAGTGGTCCACGACGGTCCATGTCACCTGATAGTAATAAAAGAAAATGGCATGCCATCCGTCTAGACGTGACCCACAGCTGCGACGGCGACGATGCGGACGCGAGGAAGCACGTGCAGGCAGTGGAAAAGGAGAGACAATCACGCAAAGAAAGCGAGAACACTCGCACGCAGAGGGTTCTGTTCCTTCTTTTGTCAAACCCTGGTTCCTGGTTCGTACTCAACTCCCCGCAGCTGTCCCTACCTCAAATTGGAACCTTTAGTCAAATCTCGGAAAATTACCGGCGTAACATATCTGTTTTTGGTTGCACACCAACGCAACAGAAAGCATCATAGAGCATTCTAAGTAAAGGCTGCATGCTTGGCATGTCATTTTTAGCACCTAGACTAAACCTTCACTCTAAAATAATATGTTGTAAAATTGTTTCTCTAAGTGAGAGTTGATTCCAAGTTATTGTTTGTATATTTGTCTGACTTCATCTATGTTACTTATAGTTCGTTGTTACAAATATTCTTTTTTTCAACGGATTTTGAGTGGCCTGAACCCTTCCGAAGAAAGAGAAAGAACCATCATAAAATTACAGAGGCCTTGCCATGTGGCGCAACTTCAGCCTTTCGATAAGCTAGAGCAGGTTGAGGCTATTATCTTCCAGAAACGGCAGCTGTATCCGACTCAGAGTTGTCTGTTAGCCAGATATGGACAGCTTCTCCGCCCTTGTAGCTGTGAGTCTAATTTCGTTTATCACCTTCTACTCGTGTCGTGCGCTCCCGGCCACGTGCATAAAAGTTGGCGATGATGCACCTCACTTCCCGGCGCGCAACATTGGGGGCATGCCAGGGCTTTGTACTGGTCAACACCTACGTCACCAACGAGGTTGGCCTGCCCCAATCCTTGTCACGCACACCTGCTCCAATCTTTTTGCTACGTGAGAAAATTGAAGCACGTGAACTTTTTAAAGATTCTCAGTAGGAGGGAGTGCTCGTACATTCCCACATCATAGAGTGTCGCTGGTGGGTACAAAAGCGTCTGGAAGCTAAAAGAGTGTCGACGGAGTAGCGGTATGTTGATGTTTTAGGAGAGGGAATTAAGATACCAGGCTGCTCGATGAAGAGGCTGAATATCGATCCCGAGCAGAAGCGAAGAAAGTGATGGACACTGGTTTTGAGAGCCTGCTTAAGAGGGATGTCTCGCTTTAGTTTTTAAAGGTAACGACGAGAGGACCGAGCCCTGACGCATACGTCCTGACTGACGATAGGTGTGGGAATTAAAATATCAATCACCTCTATCATTTAGGAACTAACTTATCTGTGCAGAGCTTTGAATTAGGTTGGAGGCCTGCTAACTCCTAAAGCATGGGATAATGTGTTCGATGCTGCCGTAGGACTTTGCAATGGTACCGCCATCTGCTTCACCGCAACCTTAATTCGGATTTCTGAATCTATATTCGCAGCTCAGGCTGACCAACTGCAGCGGAAACTAACCTGAGCATAACCGAAAGCACAAACAGCCAAAATGTTGTTCCTGTATCATTCCTTCAGCATTTAAAGTAAATGCTCCAATACCTACCTTTAAATTTCAAAATGTCAAAATGTGACAATTTGACAAATAATATCACTTATTGTATTATAAACATTAGTTTAAGTTCAAACTGAACGTTTTTAGTAGCATAGCACTCTAAACGTTAACATAATGTTTGAATCAAAACTATAAAACAACCTCGCAAATACATTTCAGCCACTGGTCCTGTGAACATTTACATCTTTCCTTGCAGTATAGTTTTCCAATAACAGCGCTGTTGAACTAAATCTATCAGACGTGCTATGCTACAAATATTACACTCACAACCCAATTACATTGTTAGGAGCACTTGAATTTCAATTACCATTCACCGCTACCACACATGGGACAGGGATGGCTACACAGGGTGATCCTTTAACTGCTCACGGGTTTATTTCAAAAAAATTTTAGGGACCCTTAAGCTCCGCATTTAAACGTATGACGCGATCATAGGCTACCAGCCTATATATAAGGAAAGTCCTGCTCTAATCAGGCCGTATGAACGTGCCTGCGTGGCCTAGGGGTAACCTGAATACAAAGGTTCTGGCTGGCTGATTATGATATCACCCTCATGTGTTCAAGTAAAAGCCGGAGATGGCAGCTCCTGCCAAACGTAATTTCAAGCAATCATAAGTCCAGTTCGTGCCCGGCCATGACAGCTGTCATGCCATGCTTGGGATTTTTCGCTCAGAACGCTGATGCCGGCAGAGTTTTGGGTAAAGGGGCCTTTAACGCTATCGCGTTGAATGAGTATGGGGGACACTTAATTAAGGTCTGTCTTTAAGGACATAGCTTGATAGCATTAACGGCTACCGTCTGCGGCTCTTATGGCGGATCCTCATCGTGTGCACGCTCTTTGCCTCTCGCCTAATCACAAATCCCTTAATTGTTCCCTCTATCATCTCATACACCCGCCGGGGTGGCGCAGTGGTTACGGCGCTCGACTACTTTTCCCAAGGATGCGGGATCGAATCCCGGCCTCGGCGGCAGCTTTTCGGTGGAGGCGAAAAGCAAGGTGCCCGTATGCCGTGCAATGTCAGTGCACGTTAAAGAACCCCAGGTGGTAGAAATTTCCGGCGTCCTCCACTACGACATCTCTCTATAGCCTGAGTCGCTTTGGGACGTTAAACCACACAAACCAAACCAAACCAAACCAAACTATCATATCCTACATAATCATCAGAGAACAACAGTAAGCTGCCACATTGTGTTAAAAGCCCTCCGGGGATTGATATAAAGCCGCACTTTAACCAAAGCCGTATGAACATAATATCTGCGTCGTCTAGGGGTAACTTGCCTGATTCGGCATCACATGGTCCTGAAACGTTGGTTGATCCCTATTTATTTATTTATTTATTTTCGATACCCTCAAGCGCCGAGGCATTACAGAGGGTAGTGGGCAAGCAAACAATGCAATAAAATGATTTTTTTAAAGGCGGCACAACAACGTAGTTAAAATGACACAATATTCCAAGCAATTAAGGAAATGCAGAAAAAGTGTACAGAAACAACAACAGTAACAAATGCAACGCAAGAAACTGAACGATCATAGCAAAATAATAATAATAATAATAATATTATTAACAACGAAGGAAATAAAAGAGCACAAAGAGCTAACTATTCGCATCAGATAAAATCGTCCTCATCAGAGACTGACGATAGGCAGCATACACAAGCCACGGCAGCGGGAAGGTGGTTCCACTCTTTCGATGTGCGAAGAATGCAAAAAAAGTGTCCGTACGGCAAAAAATAGATCCAGTCGTATGTTGATGGCCGACACGAGAAGAGCGATAGGGGTGTGTAGTGATAAAACGAGAGTGCAGTAACTGGTGATGATAAATCTTATGAAAAAAGCATAGGCGTAAAAATTTTCTACGTTGTGCGAGAGACGGTAAGGAAAGATTAGATTTCATAGCTGTGACGCTCGCGGTCCGGTTAAAATTAGAGTATAAAACGAACTGCATTATCTTGAACAAGTTCTAGCGAAGCGTTAACCGAGACGTGGTAAGGGTCCCAAAGGGAGGCGGCATATTCTAATTTAGGAAGAACAAGTGTTTTATAAAGCAGTAATTTTAAAGAGAGAGGGGCTTTGTTGCAGTTACGACGCAAATACCCTGGCATGCGGTTAGCGCTGCTAATAATTAGTTCGATATGCTGTTTCCAGGTTAGTGATGAACATATGTGTACACCCAAATATCAGTATGATGTTACAGATGCAATCAGAATATTATCCAAAGACTAAGCGGAGGTAGTAGTATTTTTTTCTGGAAACTCTCATTAAAGCGCACTTTTTAAAGCCACCATCCAGTCCAAAATGACCTACCCAAGTCGGCAGCGCCTCCCAACTTTCTAATATCATGTGGCCCCGTGATGTCACGCAACTTGCCCACCAATAAGTGTCCGTCCGTGTCACCTGCCAACTACCCCCTTCCCTGCAGAGGCATGTTCGTGATTTTTCGCTCACAAAGCCAGATTTTCTGCAAAACGGGGTCTTCAAAGCTGTCGAGTTAAAACTCTCAGAGACACGTCTGTGCTGTCTATGCAGGTTGGTTGAACAGCAAGGAGGTGAGAGAGATAGAAGCTACTTTATTATGGCGCGACTGATAAAGCATTCAAGAGCTCCTGGCATGTAGCACAAGAGATCGCTGGTTACCTCGTCCATGCACTCCACGTAAGAAGGAAGGAGGTGCTGAAACATAAGTTGTCCCATCGTGCATATGATAGTTTAGTGATTAGATTATGAATTAAATGGAATTGTCTGATAAACTTTTAGTTTATCAGACAATTTAGTTTAGTTTATCAGTTTAGTTTAGTTTAAGAGGCAGTATTCTATTGAGAAATTGAAAGTTGTCAACATCAAAGGTGAGCTCAGTTTTTAAATTTTCTGAATTGGCAATGCGGTTTCCAATATTTGATCAACAGAAATACTCGGTTGACTTTCTTACGTTACATATTTTAAGATGGCGTCGCTCCCATTTGTTATATGTAAAATTCAGACACTGTGTTTTTGATGATGTAAGAGTTGACATGTATTTGTCGACTTCAACGCTCCTCACCAGGATTAGAAGTATTCCACTTCGAGTCCTCGTGGCAGGCGTACGCTGGACGCCTTCACAGGTGTCCTGTTAGATCAAATCAGTTATCCTGGGACAGCAACATGGGCGGCGTGCTTACAGTGCTACAAAAACACTTTTGACGTTTGACGTGGTAGTCGGGTCCGAGTGTTCCCAATACCTCCTGTATATGAGGTGTTGGTATTCCTGTTGGTACTTGGAGCCAGAGTGTTAGAGAAATTAGCACCATCTTATCATCATCGGTCTCCACCACCCCTCACGTCTCCACCCTTTACGCTGCAAGTGCATTGTAGTCAACTAGGATGGCCTTTTTTGACATTCTCTCTTCAGATTCGTCACCACTCCTTGCTGACCTTAGCGCTCAACAGTGCACCAACTGCCACCTGGATTGATGATGGGCCGACCGGCACTATAGATCTCGACCTACGGGCTGCCCCCCGTCAAGCTGAGCTGGCTGCTGCGCGAAACCCTGCTTCGGCACAGGCACTAACACAACTACATATTCTGCTGCTAAGGCTTGTAGATGTGAATGGCGACCTCTCACAACCGCAAAGGGATGCGCAGCGTGCACAAGTTTCTGCTGAATTATAGAATGCCTCTCTCTGGCGAACGTTCCGTGCAATGAGCCATGTTCACTGTTCTATCGACGCAGCCGCAATGGCATGCTTTGCAAAAAAAGGTTTTCACGAAGTATACGATTGCATTGCCTGCTACGGATACTAGCATTAACCTGGCAAGCATCCCACTATATGTGGATAAAATGCCAACTGCTGCCGACACAGAGGGAATTGAGTTCTTTGTGCCTGTGTTAAGGGCTGCAATGCATAATGCGAAATTGAAAAGAGCAACAAGCTCGGACAGTATCCATCCAGTATGAGGTTTACAAGAGCCTGAGTAGCACAGCACTCCCTCAGCTACAAGACACCACAGGCACCATAACTGTTATTACACCCTAAAGGTGGAAACCCACTTTTGTAGTGTCTATTTCAATACCAGGAAGGCCTCAAATGGACGTTACCAGCTTGAGTCACCTCCTCTACACCAAACGCTGCGCAAGCTGAGATAAAAAACTAGCCACACAGCGGCCGTGCATGGTGGTTTGAGCAGTATAGGATTTCTGTCACCCCGCTCAAATTAGCTTTCATTCATACATATGTAACAGAGGATGTGTATACAGAGGTGTTTGTTGTCTTAGCATCAGCAGTTTTTTTTTTACCTACTTGTAGCCGCAATTTACTAATGGCCCCAAAATAAAACTGAGCACACGAATGAATGACACTTTATTTTGCGGCGCGCCCTGCAAGCGGATGCGCATGTATATAGATTGGGTACGTGTGGGACACCCGAATGTTCAGCTTGACACTCTCGGGGTTCGCCTCATCAGCAGCCTTGACGAAGGAGAGAATGTTTCCACAGACCCGGGCTCTGTTTTATTTTAGGGGGCACCAGCATATGTACCGCTTTAGCGAAAACGTTGAAAATGCATGCGACATCAGTCATGCTGCCATTCTAAGCTCCATTGATATGCCCCGTCTCCCTTTGAGAGTGCACAATTTTGTAGAATCGTCTTTTGTAGGCAGAAAATTCGCAATAAATATATAGGCGTCAAAAAAAAAAAAAAAAAAAAAAAGGCCTCAGCGATGAAGTGGTCGTATCATTTGTTTCTGGATGCGGCGTGCTTCAGCGGTTAGTCCATTCAGGGGTGTTTTTGGTATGGTTTTCATTCTGCGGACATGGCACCTACATGACGCTCCTGAAATTAAGTTTTTGTAATAAGCTAAAAACTTCATGGCGTAGAGTATAGTCCTCAAGACATCCTCACATAAAGAGGCTGCCCGCCAATCCACCCTGTATATTACATCTCATTACGATTCCTCCTCTTCTATTTCCCGCAAGTAAAACTACATATACACGTCGGTCGCCAACCAACGGGAATGCCGTAAACTTGCTGCAAGTCCAATTCGCCTCTATAAGGTACTCCACTAGAAGAAAGTCTGGTCGTGAAAATTCTGAGCTTGACGATTCACTAG
Source organism: Amblyomma maculatum (assembly GCF_055883805.1). Classification (NCBI taxonomy): domain Eukaryota; kingdom Metazoa; phylum Arthropoda; class Arachnida; order Ixodida; family Ixodidae; genus Amblyomma; species Amblyomma maculatum. The sequence goes on along the minus strand of NC_139349.1, from coordinate 100,702,592 downwards.
TCAGGACTGCCGATTGCTTAGCTTTATCAGGCAAAAAAAAAAAAAAAACAAGGGAAGCAAAAACAGAGCTATTCAGTCAGCTGTTGGGTTTAGTTAGAATACCACACCCAAAATGAGTGGCGCTGGCTCATCTGTTGCGCACGGCAGTTCATGAGAAAGGTGGGTACCGAATTTGTGATTGTGAATTCAACGGTTTATTTCTTATTATTGATCTTGTGCGCGGATGACTTGCGAAACGATAGCGTCCGTTAAGCCTAGTGCGGCCGGCCCAGAGGCAAATTCGCCACCATCTACCGCCGCTTTTGTGGACCCAATATGTCGATGCACGTGACTGTCGAAGGCAGCGTTGGTCGAAGGTACAAACCTCGATCCAGAAGACTATGACAGCATCTGGGTACAAATGCTCAGAAAAAAAGTTGAAGCGAAAAACAGGCGGACACTTCTCAAAGATTCCAAGGAGAACAAGACGGTGCAGCGCTGCGTTCCAGGCGGAGAATCCAGAGACAAAATGGAAGATTGGGCCGCTCATGACTCTACGAAAGCGGCTCGGAGGAAAATGGCTGAACGGTTGATCGCTACGAATCTTCTGAGGTTCCCGGAGGAAGGCATCAGTGTTGTTATTGGGCCTCGTGTAGGTTTAGCCGTCATTACATGCACGTCGGGACCGCTGCTCAGTCAGGCCCTCGTCAAGGCTGCCGCAATCAGCTCGTCGAAGCAGGACTTATGGTGTGTGAACGGAAATCAAGGTACGGGGCTCTTTCATGCCTTGGACTTTAGTCGAGGCGTGACGGTAGCTGCAATCCGTTGATTTAAACTCGTTGACAAGGACCACGAAGTGGTGGCCAATCTAATCGCACTGGAGGATTGCGGCCGAGGAGTCGTCCACGGGACCTGTGATACATTCACGAAGAACAGTTGTTCGAAGCATTGAGAAATGGTCCGCAGGATCCAACGCTCGCTGGAGTGCGGCGAATGGGGAAGACTCACCTTTTTGTAACCTGAAGTTCTAAGATTTATCTTCATTGAAGGCATGCTTATGCCCTGCCGGTTGTTCAAAAAGAGATGTGAAGTTTGCATCAGATGTGAGAAACTTGGTCATCGCTCCGATATGCGATAGCGAAAAACCGAAGTGTCATGGCTATGGGGTGGTATCTCCGCCTGAAGATCACCTATGCACTCCCAAGTGTCGCCTATGTGGAAAGGGCCGTCTAACGGGAGGCAAACGCTGCAAAGAACTCTTTCGTACATCACACGTTATCACAAAGAGACAATGGAAGCAAAATTAGCCGCCGAAGAGGAGGCCAAAAAAGGAGCTAGCTGCCGTGGAGGAGGCCAAGAAGCAACAGCAGGTCCGCTTCAGTCGTCGCGATGGGTGTAGTGAGTCCCACAACCACTCCAAGAGCTGTACGAGAACCCGTTCATGTTCAATTCCGCGGCTGCAGCAGCCGCCGTCCAAGACGATTATGGAGGGATCTCGACCCAAGTAGCAGTAGCAGTCGCAGCAGCAGCAGCAGAAGAAGCCTCCGCAGACACCATCAAAAGCGGATGGCGTGAGTAGTGACTCTCGGGACTCGGATGAAGTTCATGCTCTAAAAAAACAGAACCAATTGTCACAAGCCCAAGTTAAGGCGCTGCAGGAACAGATAAATGCTATAGGCAATGCTTCGCAGCCAATGGAGACTGAAATGCCGGTGGCGGAGGCGCCGCAGAAGAAACAGGCAAAGCTCTCTGGAGACAATCCTCCTGCAGCAAAAAAGAAAAGTCCCGATCAAGATTTCGAAACCCGCGTGCAAGGATTGGAAAGAGGATTCGCTAAGAAGGTAGAGGACGACAACATTTTCCAACAAGTTATGACCGCTTTAGAACACCTGAACGTTACCATGGCAGAGATGCGCGCCGAAACGGCAAGGAGAGACGAGAATTCAGTTGGTTTATCAAGAAATTCATAACTTAATTGAAAAATGGCTCTGCATCACAGTAGAAATACAATTTGGCAGTGGAACTGTAGGGGCTTCGGCCGCAAACGCGCGATACTGCGAACTTTTCTGGCGAACATTGACAAACCCGAAGTAATCGCATTGCAGGAGTGCGGTGAGCACTCTACGCTAGCGAGTTACAAATCGTACGCGGCACGAGATGACAACACGCGAGTGGTCACCCTATCAAAATGAATATAGCGGTGTTGTAGCACGATACCGGGACAACAAATATAGATTATATATTGATCGAGATAATCCCGCAAATAAGATAATTCAAAAGTCTTTTCATTCTCAATGTATAGCCCGCCTCGGCAAAAGCAACAATGCGGCTTCGATGAGCACTTCGCCGAAGCGCGAGTGATCGCGGAAAAAGGGCACCGTTTGTTAGTAGGGGCCTTTAACGCGCATCACCCGGCATGGTAGTACGATACACGCAGGTAAAAGGACGCGAACTATGGAACAGCATTCAGCAGAATGACAGTGCTCCTGGCGGATCCCCAGCAACGGACCCGCCAAAGCAACAGCGTTTCGATAGACACATCCCCGGACTTAGCTCTATAACCGGAGGCCGCGTTTTCGCCACGTGGAACAACGCGGGTGAAAACTTGGGCAGCGACCATAATATTATCATCGGTCGTCAGTACCAAGAAAATAACGTTGGTGAACTGGGAGGCTTTCCGAGGACGTTGAATTTGACGAGGACGTTGAAGGAGTAGATCGTCACATGGTCAGTCTGTGGCGTAAGAAGGACTTAGAAACGCGACTCAGAGAAAAAAAAGAGGGAATAGGAACTTAATTGCGCAGACAATTAACCGTGCTGAACAAAGAAATTGAAGAGTGCGCGCTCGTTTTAACGAGGCAAAAGTGGGGCAACGTTTGCGACAAACTGGACAAGAACATCAGGAGGGCAGGTACGTGGTACTTACTACGGCATCTTCTAGATCCCGACAAGTCTAGACTAGAGGCCAGGCAGCAGCATCTCAGGCTAATACATACCTATGAGGGGCCGCGGCTATACTCACATCCCAAGTCCGGGGCCGGTATTTGAGCTGCGTAAACAGTACAGGTCAGCGAACGCGGAAATCTAGGGCCAGGAAAATCCGGACATAGATAGCCCGATAACAGTTGCAGAAGTCCGGGCAGAAATAAATAGACTGAGAACAAAGACTACTGCAGGTCCGGACAGTGTCAGCAATCGAATGCCAAGAAACTTGGACTAAGCGTCGATCCGACATCTCGCAGCTTTCATGCAAGAGTGTTGGGAGGCCGGTCGGCTGCCGGTGACATGGAATTAAGGCCGCATACCTCGTGTTCCTCCCTAAGCCGGAGAAACGGCCGTGTTTCGAACACTTGCGTCCTGTCTCGCTCACGTCATGCGTGGACGAACTAATTATGGAACATGTTGTTCAGGCCCGGCTGAATCGGTTTTTGGAGGATAACAATATCTATCCAAGTATCATGATCGGATCTAGATCACATTTGGCAGCATGCGATGTCATGTTGCAGCTAAAAGAACAGATCATATACAATTCAACAGTAGACACTAACGTGATTGTTGGTCTAGGCGTGTTCAAAAGCGTTTAATAACGTGAAGCACTCGGCCATTCTGCAGAATCTGAGTGCGTTAAACGCAGGATTTCGCACATACAGCTACATGCGCGATTTCCTCAACGACAGAACGTTAACTATCAATATGGGTGGACACACAGTGGAGGGTATTCGACTGGGAAACAAGGCCACACCGCAGGTATCGGTGTTTTCCCCAACACAGTTTTATATCGCCATGTTTAGCCTCCCCGCAAAACTGGCCGAACTCCCGGGGCTAAACCATACATTATACACAGATGACCTGACTCTGCGGATGTGCAGGGGCAGTGACGGTCAAATTGAACAGACACTCCAGCGAGCAATCGATGTTATTATAGGAAGACACTTACCGGGCTCAGATGTTCAGCCGAGAAATCGGAAGCGCTCGTTCTCGCACCAATGCGATCACCCCATTGTCGGCGTATAAAGTAGGTCGGACCTTATAACCCGAAAATAACACTCAGGGTCAACTGCAACGTTATACCAACGGTAGCAAGCATTAGAGTACTGGGATTACGAATTCAGGCTAAAGGCAGGAACTCGGAAACAATACAGAGGCTAGACGCTAGCGCCAGTCAAACTTGCAGATTCCTGATGCGAATCTCAAACACGCGGGCATGAAAGAAGCTAACCTCCATAGGCTAGTCCAATCTTTCATAATCAGTAGCATAGTCTATGTGGCACCGCACTTGCAGCTTCACAAGGCGGAAAAGGACAAACTTGACCTTCTCATTCATAAAGGGATCAAAACGGCATGCATATAGGGTTACCACCTAATACATCGACGAACAAGATTTTGATACTAGGGGTTTCCAATACCCTCGAAGAGCTCATTGAGGCTGTAACGACCTCACAATGCCAGAGACTGTTGAGCCGCCAGCATGCTCCAGACGTAGAGACAATTGGTTCCTAGACAGGTGAGACACAAATTAAAGATACGTCCACACCTCAAAAACATGCACCCCGTCTACCATGAGAGCCGGAGGAGTGATAGAGCAGTAGGGTTGCAAGCCCGTTTTGAGGGCAAACAGGACACCTTGTATACAGATGCCGCACAACGCGTTGACGGTATGGGACGCGTTTCGGTAACAGCTAAAGAAAACGGGGGTTCGGTAGTGTGCGGCAGCACCCGACACACTCGACCGCAACGGAGGCGGAAGTGGTGGCCATTGCGCTAGATATAACGGTGGCCATTGCGCTAGATCATTTTTAGTGACTCAAAGTCAGCGATTAAAAACTTTGACGCGGGTCGCATGTCGGCCATAACAGCAAGAGTGGTGACCAGTGGTCCAGCACCAGAAGAGCAAGTCGCGCTCATTTGGACATCGGCGCACTAGAGGTTGAGTGAGAATGACAAAGCGCACGTACTGGACCGAGGATTAGCTACCTTCCGGGATCCCATTGACGTCTCATACGCAACTCCGTACCCCTTGCGCGATGAGGAGCCCCTACAGATCGAGGATGAACTTAATGCATACCAATATATCCTAAATCATTACAAATTAGGCAGATCAGTACCTCCAAAAGCGTGTAAGCAACTCACCAAAAACGAGGAGGTTATGTGGCGTAAGCTACAAACCGGAGTAGTATTCCCTAACCCCCAGCTTTACAGCAAACGCGAAAATTTTCAGCCCCAGATATACAAACGCTCCGAGGTCATAGCGGACATGATCCACATGATATGGAAGTGCTCTAGATTTGAAAAACCTGACAGAACAGATGTGTCCTGGGAGCAGAGCTTAAAGTTAGGGGGGTCTCGGGGGGTCTCAGACCCCCTGCCAGTTTTTAAGAGGGGTCTGAGACCCCCGCGCTTGAAGGAACAAGGACTGCATGAATACGAAGCAGGCTGTCATCTTTTAATTTCGTCAGAAGCTGTTAGAACATTTCTCTGTCGTTTCGGCAATTTGGCGGTGAGTTTTGATAAGATCCACTAACATATATTCTGTAATCCGCGACGGACGATGTGCGAAACAGGCCACCAGCCGCTTTCTCTCTCTCCCTCTTTATTTTCCTTTCCACCTGTGCTCGAATCAGTAGAGACCCCCATCCAGTGGTGCCAGGCTTTAAGCACTGCCTGGGAGGTACTCTACTCGAACAGGACGAAAAAGGACAACGTTAAGTCATCCGTCTCGCCCTAGTCGCTGCTCAGATCTATGGAGATCTCCGTCAACGGCTGAGGGAGAGGACATGGCTGGTACAGAGCTGCGCCTCGGATCCTTCCAACCTTTTGACGGGCGCAAATAAATGTTTATTTATCTCTCTCTCTATCTCTCTCTCCAGCCAGGTCTTGTTCAACGAGCCCAGTTTCAACAGGGCTCAGTGGGATCACCTTAAAGCAGTGATTTTTGTGGGCTCTCAGGACCCACAAAAATCATAGCTTTACTAGAGAATGCACAACTCAACACATTCGATGAGATGGGGCATCAACGCCGTGGGGATCGTAGGCTTAGGGCCACTCTGTCGCACAACATGCCCGCAAGCACTGAGAGCTTATGCAACTTTTGCACTCTATTCCTCAACCGTCAACGCCAATTCTCTTCCCTGGAAGATTCTACAGCTAACTTACAAGCAAACCGATAATTGCCCACCGTTTATTAATGCGGCATCGTCGCTTCGCCAGAAATTTTTTAAACACGATGCTGACCTCCCTAGGTCCATGTCGCACGTATTACGTGGATGCACGCATCGAGGCTTGTGAAGGAAGAACAGCAATCTGCTACCCCTGCTCACTTGCCTTTAATCACACCTCCGGGTTCCAACGTACGGTACCTCGTGGATTTTTCTGCCGAGCTGGTTGCAGTTCAAAAATAATTCTGCTTCGTGACATCCATATATGCTAACCGCGGCCTGCATTGTCATCCGCACTGACGCCCTTCAAAGCAATATGATTGCTCGTTACGTATTAGCCGCTGAATATCACCGCCTCGCCGCGCTCGCATCGCAGCCAATACGTATTGAGTGGGTACAACGGGGCCTATATAGTGAGTTATCAAAGTCGCGCCGATTTAGCCACCTTCCTGGTAGTGACCCCTGTCTCATCAGTGCCTCGGCTGCTTAATCTGGATGACACTATATCCTCCTTTTATGAAAAGAACGCCTGCGGCGCTGCACACGTGTTCTAATCCCCCCGTGTGCGGTGACCATGCATAGCAGAGGAACTATAGCTATATACATTGGAAAGATCTGGGTCAAAGTTGCCCTTACTCGACGTGACTCGGATTATCTAGCCTCAGATTCGATATCGCTTTCCTCCACATGTGTCCGCTTTAAGCCCACTTCACCACTTGCAATGGGACTGCCCAGCACTGAAGCCTGAATCCGGCACCTAAATGAAACGGGTCTTTCATCGAACAATCCTATTTCATATATTGTCAGAACGCAGGGATAACCCACTCTTCAACTTTATAAGATCAACCAACCTCTTATTTACCGTTTCTTAATCATTCACCATACACCTGATTCCTGTCTTGAGGTAATAGATGCCGCTTATAAAAAATACCACGCCAACTAGACCATTTTGCAAATATACAATACGAGAAAGCTCACATTACGAGCTGGAATTTCAATAGTGGGTGGTACAGCGCGAAGACACGAAACACACAAGAAGAGAAACCGACGAGCGGTCGTCTGTTGTGATTCGTGTCTTCGCGCTGTACCACCCACTATGCAAACGTACCAACTCGCCCAACTGTCCATCCTACTTCAATGAAATTTCAAGTGAGCATTTTTGTCTTTCGATATTTTGAACTGCATTGCCGGCTAAGAAAATTAAGAAGAACTGAGCTTACGTTAGATAACGACGGCTTCAATACCGCAGTATATTGTTGCCGCCTGAAAATAAAAATAAAAGCTTGATCAAGCAATTTTAGTTCTGTGCAATAATTACCTATGCTGTATCGCGGGCTAATGTCCACCTTATTGTACAGTTTATCTGCACAGGAAACACTGACTTCTCTCTCGAAGTCGAAGATTTAAAATAATAATATGTAAACGTGAAAAGCTTCCCCCGAATAACCTTAATTATATTTCCTCCCTTTGGAGGCGAGTGTATGCGGTGCGGTACTGTAGAGCGTGAGTGCCCCCATAGCTCGTTGTGGTGAGCCTTTGCAACTGGCTGAGCTGCAGTCCTGTGCATTGTTGTTTCATCATTTCTGGCAATTTTACGTTATTTTTACACCTATGTTGTTTAAATGTTTAATTATTGTTATTGAAACGCTGTTCCAACGCTTATTGGAAACATTGGAAAAGGACGTCCTAAAATAAATGCATTAAGAATATTGAATTCACGGAGCTATACCTAGGATGTACCGCGTGGCAGCTGTACTATATATACCACCTGTTCCACTGTTTCACCAAGTGTGTGAAATGAGCCCTCAGCCAACTGAATATTGCAAAGACGAAATCCTTTTCCTACAAGGTTCTTAGAAATGAAATATTTTCACTGTCGAGCTGGTATCGTCAAAATAACAACTGTGACTCCACACCGCCGAGGGTGGCATGATTCGATGATGTATGCATACAAGTGGGGGAAGTTTTAAGGAACCGAACACGTGCATGACAACGCTTGAAAGTCCCTGAGCTATGCAATCCAGTTTCTCTGCTTATTTTTCGAGGGGGTACGTGAATAGAAGGCAATGCATTATTGCGTTCCCTACACCTATACAAATCTTTGTAGTCGGTTGTGCTCGACTAGATGTTGATTAATGTATTTGATTTGTAATCTATAACAAAATTTTATATCTAATGTATCATGAATTGTAATAAAATTTGCAAATTTATTCAGTCGTTCTGGCTTTTTCATTCAGCTGTTCTCTGCGGTGGCCTTCGTCCTGCGATTTAAGCTTTTTTTTTTTCTTTTTTTTCGGATACATATTCATTCCACCAGCACGATGTAACATTGGTAGCTGAATGAACACAAAACACGAAAAAAATAAACGGTATAAAACTCAGGCATCCGGTGCGAGTTATCCGAAAGTAGATGGGAAGATAAAGCGTGACCAAGATGGCTTCTTTAAAATTATATCGTCGACAATTTTTCGGTAGGCTATTCTCCCCATTTAAGGGACCGCACAATTAACGCAGTGGTAGTTGCATCCGTGGGATCACCAGACAGACCCCGATCTGCGTAGGACCACCAAAATTACTAATTCGTCTTCCGTTTATTGCATTACTGTTTCATTCACTGATCAAGAATGTAACCTCATAAAAGTAACGATGTCAGCTGGAGGAATCTCACTCTCCAGTCGCATAACATTTTTGCGACACATTCGCGCTATGAATGCGTGGTTGGCTCTACCACAGTGGAGCGGTGGAGCTCTACACGTGAACGTTTTTTTCCATGCAGCCATGAGACCGGCCGTGGTCCAGCACTCACGAGAAAGTGAAACCGGACCTAAAATCATACGCTCAATCCCAGGGTTGCCATGATTGCCGAGCAGTCTAAGAAAAATTGTTTTGTTCGTTTGTTAATTAGCATAAAAAGAGGCTGTCTGAGGCTGGTGTTTATTTTTATATTATTTTTTATTTCACTAAACTGAGCCGCCCATTGAAACCAACTGCTGATCTCGATACACTGCTGGACGGCTGGACAGGCTCGATTTCCGGTTTCCGCGGCGCGTGTTACCGTGGCGTTTGTTTTCGACGTTTGTATCAACGTTGGTTGGTTTGCTTTACGTTTGTGCTGGCGGAGACTGCGTTGTCGTGAGTGTGAAAGTTCCTGCTTGTAAAACTATGTACCTGGTGGTTTTCTTAACCATATTTTCTGCTCTCCTCTTATCGTCGGTCCTAGTTTCGCTAAGCGTGCACCATGCCCAACCGACGCCCTACATGGACGAAATCTTTCACGTTCCGCAAGCACAAAACTACTGTGCTTATAACATGTCTCACTGGGATCCAATGATCACAACACCTCCAGGCTTGTATCTCACGTCACTCCTGCTCCTGCTGCCACTCAAGTTGGCTGGAAGTTCGGCGTTCTGCACGCTGTTTTCGCTGCGTTGCACAAATATTGTTTTCGCCCTTGGGAACTTCTACGTTTCGTCGCTGATTGCGATCAAGCTCGCTGGTGGCGGCGACATCAAGACCTGTACGACACTTGTTATCGCTAGTGCTGCATTATCCTTACTGCCAGTGCTGCATTTCTTCACCTTTCTTTACTACACCGACCCTGGAACAGTCTTTTTCCTGCAACTCATGTACCTGTATTCTCTCTATGACCGTCACTACTTCGCCGCTGGCTTCGGTGCTATTGCTGTGCTTTACCGACAGACTGCTATCGTCTGGCTCTTTATGGTGGCCGGTTGCAAAGCTTTTGACATCGCCGATAAGATGCTTTGTGGAAGTGACAGGAAAGCTGGAAGTGTTTCATGTATGTTCGGTCGAGTGCTTGCAGAACCGTCAAAGCAAGCTCTGCTGATGGTCGACTTGACTAAGCGCGTATTGAGTGATTGCTTAGGATATATAATTGTTGGAATATCGTTTGTAACTTTCGTAATTGTAAATGACGGCATTGTTCTTGGCGACAAAGCATCCCATCAGGTATGCATGCACTGGCCACAGCTGGGCTACTTCATGCTTTTTACCCTGATTCATGCTGCACCGTATTTGCTACTTCCCAGTATCTTCCGGGACTTCAGCAGTAGCATTCTGCGGCGGCCATTCATGTATGCTATGATTGTGCCAGCCTGTGTGTTTGCTGTGCAAAAGTTTACCTATGTTCATCCGTTTTTGCTTGCTGACAACCGTCATTTCCCTTTTTACCTTTGGAGGCGACTGCTTGGCAAGAGTGAGCTTGTTCGCTGCTGCCTTGTACCAGTCTATATTTATGCAGGTTATGCCATGCTGCACCAGTTGCGACACAAGAAGCTCTCCTGGCGGCTTCTTTTCATCGTGTGTGTAGCGGCAGCAACGGTTCCTCAGAAATTGCTAGAATTTCGCTACTTCATCATACCATATCTGTTCTTCCGTCAACAGCTGAAAGATGTGAAGAATTGGCAAGTGTTGCTTGAGTTAGCTGCAAATCTTTGTCTCAATTCAGTTGTTATGTGGCTCTTCCTGAACCGCACCTTTACATGGAAAGGTGACTTGGCTGTTCAGAGGTTCATGTGGTGAGTCGTTTCAGTGTTGCAAGCAGTGCATAATTGCTCTTTGCCAAGAAAAGAAAGATCTCATTATGATTAGTCACTTCATCACACTTTGTGCAGGTGTGTTGGATAGAGCAGACAAGGTGGACACAGTAGTGGTACTTGTTTTCTAGAGGTTTAGAAATAAAATACTATTCTTCAGTATCTAGCCTAGAATTATACTTTAACTGTCAATTCGTTGTCGGCACCCGTCAGATAAAACCCTGCAGCTTTCATATGTGAAAGTCTAAATTTTTCAATCACTCAGCCATTGACTCACTTTGAGAAGCTGATAATTGTTGCTGAGCAGAAAATTAAGTGCTGTGGGCATGTCCTATGCAAAAGTGCAAACTTAGTACCACATATCTGCTAAGAATTAAGCAATAAGTGTGCTTTGACTGCAGCTCTAGTTTTTTACCTGCTTTTAATGGATGTGAATGTTGAGAACATTGAACTGCCTGTCAATTATAAAGTTTTAGTATCATTTCTGGTATGCCTGTAATGAGTTAAGGTGCTCTAACTTAAGTGCACTGTTCTTTTGTCGTATGTGCTCTTCTAGCACCACAGCTGCATCGAGAGCCAGACATTTTTTCACAGATCATAGGGGAAGTGTGGTGGCTCATCAGATGTGGTATTTGGCCATTAATAACATGTTCATGGCCTCTACCCAGGCTGCGGCCACTGTATTTTGATGGAAGTGGAGTTAAAGCTGCATCTGTATCGGGATTTTTGTGCACATTTGGATACCGCAAGAACTCAAAACTAATTTTTAGCCTTCCATTACACCATGCCTAACATCCCACTGTGTTTTAGTATGTAAAGCCTCATTAGCCACATTTTAGTTGTCAAGATGCTATGAAGTGGAATGGTATATAGGTTTTAGCATCTCAGCATGACATCGACTGCAATGGATGATGTTGCGGAGGGTGCTGGTGATTTTGACCACTTAAGGTCCTTTAACGTGCACTGATACGCACAGTAAACAGGCACCTTGCGTTAGACCACCATTGAAATGTGGCTGGTGCAGCCAGGATTGCACCTGCATTCTCGGGCTCGGCAGTCAAGCGCTCTACCCACTGAGCGATCACTGCAAAATGCAACCGTGGGTATGTGCGTTGATATGCTTTATTTCCTCCAGGGAAGATCTGAAATGTTGCTAAGGGGACACTAAGCACATCTTCATCAAACTTTTGGTCTTAGCAATGGTTCATACTATGGATTTCTCTGCTCACAAAGTATGATTAAATTCACAGTTTTTCTGTCACTTGATTCTAACCTACAACGTCAAAGCTAAAAAGGGCACAGTGATAATGTCGGGAAGTTAAAAGCACTACTGTCTAGCATGGCTTCAGAGTTTCGCACACAAAAAACTATCAAGACACACCAATATTTTCTTCCGAAAATAGCCAATGATGGTGGTACCTATGTATCATTTTCTGCCCCCTTTTTCTAGTTTATGAAAGCTCTGTTTTCAGTGAAAGTGTCATTTCTGTTATTAAAATGTGGTAAAGCAGACCAACTTTTGTTTGTCGTCAGTGTCACTCTTAGAATTGTGGTCACAATATGTGTCCAGTTTCTGTAACATTAAGAGCATAAAATACCACTGTGGTAAAGTTTCTAGCAATCTTATAGTAAGTGGTTCATGGCATTTGCTATAGATGACCTCAATTTACATACACAATATACATTTTAGCAGAACAACATCTTGCTGCCTCTTTGTACTTAGACACTGCTGAGTAATATATATAATTTCTGGGATAGAAACTGGCTTTTGAGCCCATCAGCTTAGTAAAAAATTAATGAGTCAGAAATTGAATTTATCAATGCCAGCCCTTCAGCAACTGACACTGTTCATGCTACACAATGGCTATTGGGACTGTACTCATGTCTATATGGGTGGCTCGGTAACACCTACTAGTTCTGCCTGTGTCGTCGTCGTTACAGCGAAACAAGCAAACATTTACCAAGTACAGTAGAACTCCTTTATAGTAAAGTCACAGGGACCGGCAAAAATCTTTACTATATCAGGGTCTTTACTATATTAGCTTTTGGTGATGACATGATCCTGAAGACTCCATGGCTACTTACCGGCTACTTACCGAGTGGATTAAATGGCTACTTACCGAGCACACCTTATTGCTCAATGAAAAAAAAAAAAAAAACACTCTAAAATACTTCCCAACTCTCTTATCGTCTCTTTGTGCCATTCTTTTTCAGTTATATATTTTTTTGTTTAAACCTTGTGCAAGTACCTCTTAAACATGAGGGCAAAGTGGCTGTGAATACAACAGAGTTTGATTTCATGTAAAAATCAGAGCCTTGCATGAATATGACATAATCTTACGTTGTTTCTGTCTTTTAAAAGAGGCTAGATGAGAAATGCGCGCTACAGTGAAGTGCTGCAAAACTGCACATGCCTCCAGTGCTTGTCACCGCTGCCTCGTGCTTCATACTGCACAGTGCTGTGAATATTCGGCCGTTCTTTCCCTCCCTATTTCTCGCTGCACTTTTACTATTCTTTACTTTCTGAACGGACCGCGCCGCCTTCTTTCGATGTTAGCAGACAGCTGTACTTTTTTTTTTCAGACGCATATCATGCTTTCCCTCACGGCTTCAAGGCCTACATAAAGTTGACTTCTCCTATGTGCTGCTAAGCACGGTGGTAAAGCCATTTAAAAGAACATTTGCTGTTATTTTTTTTCTTCTTCTTCTTCAAAAAAAAAAAAAAAAAAAAGATACCTCGAGATTTGAGGTAGCGAGCGTGTGTGTAGCGAGGTCGTTTTGTAGAAAGTCGTCGCCACGGCCAGATGCCCTTTACTATAACCGATTTTTACCAAAAATATTTATTATAAAGGGGGGAAAATGAACAGTTATCTAGGGAAGATGAAAAAAGACTTCAGCTTCACTTTACTATACCCGAGTTTTTAATATATCCGAGCTTATTATAGTGGGTATCTACAATTTCGCATAAGACTATCTCTACTGGAGCAGGACAGGCCACACTTCGTGCAGCTGTAAAGTATATCTGAACAAAATTCCCAAAAATGGGCTGTGTTCTGTGATTCTAAACCTGCCTTACAATGTCTTCAATCGGTCTTGAGCCATGGCGACCATGAGCAACATGTAGCGCAGGTACATCTGCATCACCAGGCATTACAAGAGGGTCATAAAATCATCTACCAGTGGCTACTAGGCCATAGTGGAATTGTTAGCAACGCCTTAGCTAACAATGCTGCTCGATTGGCTCACGATACAGTCCAACATTGTCCAGATATCATTGACAAGAGCCGACGCAGCAAGGCACCTTAACTGCTCGCCCAAAACATGACTAGACAATCGGGTCTTACCAACAGGGTTTTCAGAGTCCAGCTGCATAACGTAATGCCACCTCTAGATTTCTTTTTCTTCCTAATTCTAGTAGTTGGTAGAAAGGAATTGTCCGCGCATTTCTGACGTAATAAGGGAGTAATTACTCATTGCATCCACCCAAGCGCAGCCATACGGCTACAAAGGAAAGCTATACAGCTTTCTCAGAAACTTCGTAGTTAAAGAAAAATTCGTCCTGATCCGGGACCAATGTAACACGTAAGTGTGACATTGGTCAGAAAGCCCAGTCACGGCAAGTGGACCGGTAGTATAGTTTCGATTTCACTTTTTGTGCTTTGTGCCAGTCGAAGTCATAGCAGATATCACCCACGCGTCAACTAGACTGGTGCTCCAGTCACCTTTTTTTAAGCACCTTTCCGTTCCGTAGTTAACATGATTTCCTCAATTCTGTCCGTACTGCTCTTTTGTTCTATCCATTGCACTTAAACTGAACTCAAGCGTTGCTCCCAGTTTGTATGGTGGGGCCCCCTCATACGTGCGCCAACTACGCTTGCAGGGAAGATAGTCTCGTTAGCTGGCCTCTCTTGGTCAATTTAGTACTAGGTGCTTGGCCAGAAAAATGGAAAGCTCAACAGGCAATGCAGACCCCACAGTTTCTTGAGCGACATTACTCACGCTTGTGAGGTAAAGTTAATTAATGTGCCAGCATATTTGTTTCATACCGCTTCTCACCCCACCTACCACATTTCTCCTGTCTTCCCCTTCCTCAGTGCAGAGTAGCATGCCAGATATTCAACTTTCCGGCCGACCTCTCTGCCTTTCCATTCAATAACCACACCTAGTTATTCGCCTTGCACATAGCCACTTATCTTTCAAAACGTAGGTGCCCGACCAACGCAGCAGACAAGAGCCGCTTTTTCTTTACCGGCAAATAAATACATTTAAATCAAATCGAGGGAATACACGGGATATTGTGGGGCTTTAGTTGAGGGTCAATGCAGTCGTGATCACACTCGATTTTATTCCCGTGCTCACTGACCAATGAGCAGCAAGTGCTTCCCTTTGCATCTTATTTTTATTCCATGCATTCTCCCCCTCTGCAGATGGAAGAAGACGAACCTCACAAACTCGGGAAACAGTGCATAGCAGCGAGCACTGTATAGTGCCAAGCGTGTTCACAGTGAGCAAGGTGGAAATAACACACAAAAGGAACTATAGTGCCTCGAAATAAATGAATACTTTATTGATGCAACAGTCAAAAGCCAAGGAGGTGCAACAGTAGGAGTTTAACTGGAATGCTATTTATTATCACAAGCATGGCAGTTCTCAGACCATGTCTTTGTGCGCTTGTGTGGTGCCTGCTCATCTGTTATTCATAGTTGCATGCACAGAAGTGCAGGCACAATGTCACTTCACATTTTAATGCACAAAAGTGAGATTGTCGGCATGCAATGTGACAAGTGAAGAGACGAAATTTCTTACTGTTTGTGCTGTGTAGGTAACAAATCTGGCTATCCTCTCTGTCAACACTGCTTTTTTTTTCCCCTGCACCAGCTCCTCTCAGCTTTGACACGTCATATCAGCGCGCAAGAGATCCAAACCGTTATAGCCGACATTTTCCAACTGCACGTCCTGTTACACGTACATCCTGCATGGTTTGTCAGCTTTTACATGCGTGCAAGAGCTGTCATGTTTTCACTCAGTCATTCAATTTACCTTGAGTGCAACTATACATAAACATGAGTATTGATTCATGGGGAGTGATTTTCTCACATTTTCATTCATACCAAAGATATGTGGGTCAGAACAATGACGGCATACATTCCATATTTTCCAAATAGACATGTGTACAGTATTCGCCTGTATATCAACAAAACTGCACCAGTTCAATGCACAGAATTATGCAAGACACTATTCTGCTGCTGTAATAGACATTCTGCGTCGAGAATGAAAAACTTGACACATTTAACAATTATGAAATCTAATATCACAAAATTTTTTAGAGGCCGCCAAGTACAGTTTATTCAGTACAGCAAGAACTGTTTCCTTTTGCTGCAAACCTTGTTCTTGTTAAGCACCCAAGCATGTTAACAAGAAAAAAGCATTTGTTGAAAATTAGGGCCTAGGTGTAGTAATGCACTTTATTTGGGACTCAAATTAAGCGTTCAACAGGTCGGCTGCCTGTCGTACCAAGTCCAGTTGGTCCATTGGTGAAGAAGCCTATATAGAGGCCTGTTTCTTCACAATGCCTCGTAGCAAAATTTTAACTCTCAGAAGAAAGCTTTGTGGTGAATCGCTTGTTAAAGCCTACCTGTTAAAGCCTACCATGATCCTCATGCAAGGTTGTGCCACAAATGCATTAAGCACCATTCCTGAAGCAGATGTGCATAACAAAATTGAATGTTGTCTTTCTCACTAGAAATTAAATTTAGCTTTTGATAAGTCTATCAAATGACCAGATTCTAACATAGCAAAAGCAATAGTGCAATAGAAGGCTATTTCTTCCCATCAATTTCAATGCTTAAACATACTGAGCATCCTGGTTTAGTTGCAAGACAATTGCTTGCAGTCAAGGTTACACAAGCAGCTGCTACTCAGCTGCTACTGGTTACAGCTGTTACTCACGATAGTGAGCCTACAGCTTGCCACCACTATCTGGTGGAAGGTATTCAACACAGATGTGCACAATTTGTGAAGAGCCAAATGTGTTCATAGCCCCTGACTTGCTGCTGCAAACCTTTAATTCGGAAGCACGTGAAACTCAAGCAAGTGATCCTTGAAAAGAAACCTGTGCATTGTCTACAACATAAATTTTGCCAGAAGCGTGTACAAGTGGCATATATCTGTGTATGAATACATATCTCGCCCTGTATTCTAAAGCATTCTAAATCATGTAGCAAAGGCAGTCTCCCTACCACTCTATGCATACCATCTTACTTCTGCAATGCCAGTTTTTTAAGAGTTCCAAGGAAATTTGTTGACAATATCTTATCTAAGTTAATCAAACTGACTGAAGCTGCTCTGCCCTTGCGAGGAACACTGGAAATAATTAAACCAACTCATTGAAACTTTGTAGGCGTACAGAAGATGTTTAAAATATGTGAATGCACCAAGGGTGTACAACGGAGCGCACGCTTTTGAAGACTTTTACCTGAAGATGGGAGTATCCAACACAAAGACAATAGTAAAAGGAGAGTATAAAACACAATGTGTTTCGATCATCCACCACAATAAACAGCCACAGAAATCACAGAAGATGTAAACACTTATCCACACACCTTTGGCTGCACGCTGAAGGGTGTACAAGCATTCCCTATAACAAGATATGAACACATGCAATATGAAAGAAATGAACATATGATTGTGAACAATGTTTTCAATCACAGGTAATTTTAAGCTATGGCACAAGTATTAAAAACAGTGAAGCTTTATTCATGTGGATGTTGTAGCTTTGGAACTTGCACCGTTTGCTACTCTGTCACACCGAACTTCATGAAAGCGTGCCGGCAGTACAAGTGATGTTTTAAACATAAGTACTCATAAGTACTGCACAGCAGTTTCAATATTTTGCGACATCGCTGCTTTACACAAAATACTCTATGATGCAGATATGCAGACTCGAGTTGCTGCTATAAATACACCAACTTGTGCTTACGTCATTCATAAAAGGACATTGCACCGGTGCTGAAATATTGCTACTTGCAGTCACAGACGTGTGCTGCATTCAGTTTGAGAGTGAATGTGGAAACCTGCCTCCACACCATTTTTCAAACCCAAGAGAGACACCTGTTGTGGCAGTGCCGGGAGTTGCCCAGGCTCAAATCTTTTTTACAGCCGGCGACAGTTTGAGTACGCAGTCGTCCTTCTCCAGCATCTGGACCAGGCGGTCTTCGAACTTGTCCCGGATGCGGTTGAACTCCATGATGTCCACGGGCTTCTCGGCCAGCCAGAACTTGTCGAACTCGAAGAAGACATAGCAGTACGACCTGTGAAAATCGTCCACGTGCGGCCTCTCGGCGACGGCGTTGAATATGTGAGATTTGAGCTTGCCCTTGACGAGCAGGTGGTACAGCAGGCTCGTCAAGTTGATGCCCACAATGGCAAACGGGTAGCCATACTCGGGGTGCTGGGAGTGCGACAGGACGTGCCGCGCCACCTCGGTGTATTCGGTGGCGAAGAAAACCAAGTTCTCCAGCCCCAGCATCCCCATGCCTCGGAAATCAGTGCGGGGGTCGTCACCCTGAAAGCCGATCTCCGTCCACTGCTTGGAGACAGGCCCTTGCAGGTGCACGTCCGGCCGCAGCTGTTTCCACAGCCGTAGCAACTTGTTCAGATGCTCGGGGTCCCGCGCAACGAACTGTGTCCTGCGCAGCAACTCTACTTCGTAGACAAGCTGCCTGTAACCGCACATTTGAAGCATGCTTGTCCGAAAGGAGCGCACGAACTCGCGGTGAACCTGCGTGTTGATCTTCTTCACGTAGGTGACACCTATGACGGCGTACTCGACGGCATTCGCGCACAGCTCCTTGGTGAAGCGGCCCTCGTCCGCGAGTTGCATTAGCCGATCGTAGATGGTACGCACAGCCGGGGTGCGCGACATCTGCAAGCTCCACTCAAGCTCGCGGGTGCGCTGGCATCCCCGCTCCGTGCCATAGCAAATGCGCTGCAACTCGCAGAGCCGCGTCAAATTACGAAGGATCCACTTGACCGTCGGCCTTATTTGCATGTACAAGAAGGCAGCGATGCGACTCAGTAGGGCCCACATCGCCGCTCCAACACGGCAGACGCTCGGTGCGAAACGTCAGGCAGGTAGGGAACGATGATGAATGTATCTACTCTACGCGACGTCCAAAGCAACCGACCCAGGTTGACGCTTGACGTTTTCACCTGTTTAGCATACCTGTACTCAACAGGGAAGACTTTCGAAACGAATCAATTTTGGCGTGGTACAGTTTGGAGTGGAGATCACAACAATTAAGTCTTGAAGCAATTTAACACAGTACACGCAACGGCGCCTGCAATGTCATTTGCCATCGGGATGAAATTTTTTTATAGTTTTGTTTTTTTCGCGTCAGTGTAGCCAGACCAGACTTCGAGCATTCGGCGCTGTAATAAAACAATGTAGATATTGTGAATATTAGTTAGCGCCTAATAAAGTAAGAAATAAATTTAGACCTATTTTGATTATAATAATGCGCAAGAAAGATAAAAGTAGTTCTTTTTTAATTTCTAGTTTTTAACGTCGAAGTCGAATCCAGTGAAATCCAAAGTCGAGTGCACTCACATGCGCGCAGAAAAAGCGTCCGCTCTCAAAACAACGTCGACAACGTGGTGGCGGTGTTTCTACTTCCAGTAGTGATCGTCGCTGCTTAGTGCTGATATGACGGTGCTTCTGTTGTTTCAGTGAAGTGCATGTGCCATGAATGCATTCTACAGGCACTTTAAGAGCGCAGCGCTGTACCTGCCGTTGTCTGCTCGGATGTGTGTCGTGAGAGCTCGAGTATGTCGTTCTGTGTACCTTTCGGCTAAATCGGGAAACGAAGACAATGACCTTGACCATGGATTCTCAGTTGACTTCGACGAATATGACGCACTTTTAGCTAAGTACCCTCACCGAACTGTTTTAGTGCCAGACGTCTCTGATCCGCACCTTGCGCAACTCCTTTCTTCCCAAACACCATCGGTATGTTTCCCACCTAGTGTGTTCTTACTTTAGCTTGGAAACATTTTTTTTTTAAAGAAGCATATAATATAACAGCCTCGATATAAAATCCTTTCATTTATTAGGTTCCCTCGCATTCATGTAATTTTGCCGCACATTGCAGCACCCTAAATGCCCTTTTCGAAATGAACCACAAAAAGCCTCAGTTTCTGCATTATGCACTTGTTATCGTTAGAACTTTTTCGGTCATTAACTAAAGTGATGTGATAGGTTTTTCACAATAAGGCAGGCGTATTGACTCATGCGCTCTTATTTCTTTCTTACCACTTTCTTGGCTTAATTCTTTTTGTTTCCTTTGCAGGAACTGTTTTCATGCATTTCCAAGCTGGGAACGCCTTGTCCTCTGGTATATGCTGCTCAAGCTGTTGTGTCCTTGTGGGATCTCAAGAAGTTGTCTAATCACTTGAACATTAATTTCGATACAACAGAGGCATTGGCATCACCTTATTTCAGCACTTTGATAAATCAACTTCATGACCACTGCAGTTCACTGAGTGATACCTGCCTCACAGCTGTGCTCGTGTCTCTGAAGAGGCTCCTTCAGGAACCGGGGATTCCCGTTTACCATGCTCTACTCAGTGAGGCATACCTGCGATGTTCATCGTTTAACCTACAAGATCTCTCGCGGTTCACTGTAAGCCTAAACCAATCCAAAAACGTTGCTCTTGCATATCAGTGCTGTGCCCTCGAGCGGCTGCAACACCTTCTTCCACAGTGTGCAACAGAACAGGAGCTCAAATGGGCTGCAATTTCACTGAAGCGCCTCGCCCACCTATCATCTGCGTCACTCATTACTACTTTTTGTCACAAGGCGTCTGAGATTCTCACTCCTGCATCACAAGTACATACGCTTCTCCGGTGCCTGCCTGTCACCTGCCTTGAGCCTCAACATAACCGCCACGACAGCTGCATGGTCAAGGTTCTCACTTACATAAATGCGTTGGTGGAATCGTTAGATCCGATCGACCTTGCTTCTCTCGCCGATGCTGTTGAAGAAGCACAATGCAATGCAAATGACACTTTGAAGTTGATTCGGAAGCGGGCACGTGAGCTGTATAAACAGGAGCCCAGCATATCACTTGCACATAATATTGTCATGGGGTCATCTCTACAGCAACGAGAACGCCTGGAACTCGAGAGCTCTCTGCACAAGCTCTTGGATTCGGACATCTCTCACCGCAGCATTGCGCACTTTGCAGACATCGCTGTGTGGCTGCCCATCACTGACGAGGACGTCCTCGCTACATTCTGGAGCCTTGCAACCGACTTGTCCAATCCTTCGTTAGTTTTCCTGATCAGGCGTTATCTCGGCTGCTACCAGCAGACACATTTTCGTAGCAAACCTTTTGAGTCAGTTTTGCTGGAGTGGAGCAAAGAGAAACTGGAGAGTGCATGGAATCTTAAATCAGTTACACTTGCGGCACAATGCCTGCTAACTTTTGAGCTGTCAGCAGTGAACCCTGAAAACATAAAGCGGCTCAATTTGTTGCTAGGCCAACTTTCAGGTTGGTCACTGCTGGAGTTGTCCCTTGGCCTGAAAGCTGCAGAGCGCATGCCATATGGGATGCTGAACAGAAGGCATACGCTTTTCCCACTGCTTTCGAACCTGAAAACAAATGTTCATGGAGAAATTCGCAGAAGTGTAGAGACGACTCAAACCCTATCTGAGCTCGCTACTCTGACTGTATCCAACAAGATTTTGTGGTCATCGCGTGGACATCATGAGCAACTCAAAGAGTCTATAGCTGCCAGGTGTGTTTTGCATCACTTGTTGGGCTTGCTGCTCGTATCTTTGCATGTGGTTCTCATTGGACATCATACAGCTTTGTGCTGTGAAACTTTACTCATTCGATAAAATATTGATCATCCATCCGTCATATTTTAAGGTGAATCCTGTTAGCCATTCCTTTGTAGGTGTAAGCAAAATCACTTGTAGGTGTAGGTGTGGTTTGGTTTGTGGGGTTTAATGTCCCAAAGCGACTCAGGCTACGAGAGATGCCAGGTGTAGGTGTAAGTCAAAAATTACTTGCATTCTCTCTAATATTTTTATTTTAAATCTTTGGATCCGGTTTAGCCTTGCCCTCCATTCGAACATGGTGGTATGACCTGATAGCTTAGTCAACATGTGTTATGATGCTTTATTATTTTGAATTATTGAAAGTATATAACAGTTGCATCCTACCGGTACTCACCTATGGGGCTGAAACATGGAGGTTAAAAAAATAGGTTCTGCTTAAGTTGATGACAGTGCAGAGGGCTATTGGAACGGAGAATAGTAGGTGTAACGTTAGAAGATGGGAAGCGTGCAGGGTGGGTCAAAGAAATAACTCCAGTTACTGACATTCTAGTAAAAATTAAGAAATGGGAATGGGCAGGACATGTAGTGCGAAGAGAGGATAACCGATAGTTGCTGAGGGTAACAAACTGAATTTTAAGGGAAGGAAAGCGTAGCAGGGGGTGGCTGAAAATTAGGTAGGTGGATGAGGTCAGTAAGTTTGCAGGTGTCAAGTGGATGCAGCTAGCACAGGACCGGGTTAATTGGAGGAAAATGGGAGAGGCCTTTGCTCTGCAGTGGGTATAGTTTGGCTGATGATGATTATGAATTGTTGTTTTATTCCGGATATTTCTTCACTCCCGACCTTAGCATTCCAGTCTCCTATGAGAAAAACGACGTCTGATGATGGAGTGCGGTCTAAAATTCACAGTTTACTTTAACAGAAATGGGCTTCTGGGATTAATGGGATTAACTTCTGTTCTAATCTACATGCAGGCTATTATATGTGTCCAGAATACCTCCCGCTTGTACAGTATGTTCATTTTACACTTTCTCTCATTGGTGCAGATTCCGGAGGCCCCTGTAACAGCCTGATTCCTTTGTGAAATGCAACACTTTAATGCGCACTGCAGAGCGCACATAGATAAGAATTTACACATAAGCTGAATAACAATGATCATTACCCATAAGGTATACAGCATGTTCTGTTTGAGCATGCATACACTGCATGCTTAACCAGATAGGAAAACAGGTTATCCCAGTATGGTTCGAAAACTAGGAGCTTGAAGAGCTTGAAGAAGAGAAAGCGGCAGGTGAATAATATATTGCTAGATTCATGCTTCTGTGTTCTGTTGCTGGGAGTGTGTTTCTGGAGCATTCGCTCCAGTGCCAGGGTGAGAGGGTGACACATATGCATGGTACTGGAGCATTCGCTCCAGTACCATGCGTATGTGTCTACACTTTTAAAGTAGTCCTTCATACATTTACTTTTCTCTCTTAGAGTGCTGTCAGGATAACTTAGTACAGCTCTCTCGCAGGTGCGCAGTTCTGGCCGACCATGCCTCCCCACGGTCACTGGCATCCTTCTGCAAAGCCCTGACAATGGAGCGGCTCTGGGTGCCGGACTTCTTGAACCGGACCGTAGCTCGTGCTGCTGACGAGCCGGAGTGGCTTTTTCCAGTCACCCTGTGCCAGCTCCCCTATGCGTGCTTCGTGAGTGGCCTCATCCCAGACAGGGTGGAGCAGCTGGCAAAGGTTGTCAATTCCTGTCTCCTCAGGTGAACCTCTAGACACAGCTGGACTCCTCTTATGCTTATCTAAAGCTGCAAAATGCCTTTTGTTTAAGTTTCATAATTATTGTGGGCTGTTTCATGTGCCGCTGGTTTTCATGGCATATATCAAATTCTGGGACACTGCAAATAAAAGGACTTTTCAAGCAATTAACCTGGAAGTATTGTGGCTCATCCTTTTTATGGACTCTGAAGCTCAAAAATAAATAAGTAAACTGTCCTACATGCCATATTTTCTGGTTTATAAGATACGCCCCTCATATTTAGAGGCGTTATAAAAATAATTGGTATATAAGACACGCTCTTGTGTAAGACGCACCTCAGTGTATTCAGGTTAGAGTAATAGGACATGACTATATATGCTTGCTAACCATCGTATGCTATGTGCTTGAAAGAAAATTTGTTGCGTGCGCGTGCGAATGGTAGAAAAAAGAAAAGGCAACACTTATGTGCAAAACAACCCTCACTCAGTGAGAGCAGGAACACTGTATTGTTACTTAAAGCCTTGAAAGTCTTTATCTTGGCACGCGGTCGGCGATTTCTTGCCACAGCACTCAGGCGCTCTCTTTGCGCTCATAATCACTGGGCTGATTGTCGCTGCGCGTGGGCGCTGTGACGCATGGGGAAACGCGCATGAAGGAAGGAGAAGACACACGTGCAATAGCCACCAAACAGTTTGTCAGTCGTAACTGGAAAAGAGAGTCGGCTTGATCTGGCTGCTCTTGGGAGTGTGGAAAGGGCGAGGGGCATGGACGTCACCACCTTTTGGCATTCTGTCAGTGAGACAGCTGTAGAATCCTAGAACACTATAAAATATTGTAATCGCAGGCGTGGCTACCGTCACCATATCACGACAAAGTTCACCAATGAACATTGTGCAAAATTTAAAAAAAAACACACACAAAACGCACCGTTGTATAGGACGCGTTACCAAAATTCTGCAAAAAAACGCGTCTTATACACCGGAAAGTATGGTACAACCCAGTTCTATGTCGGGTATGTATGTGTGTACTACTTTTGTATGAAACTGTACTGCCATTGTAATAGATATGGTTTGTTAATGGCCACTTTTTTAGCTTGGTTAATCAAGAGAGTGCTAAGAACACTGTAATACTATTCTGTTTTTCATTTATGTTTATAGGGATCCTGAAGTGCACCTTTGTGTCCTGGTTATGTTAACAAGCATTTATAGGTTAGTTTGTGGCAATTTCCAAGGACTTTGTATATGCATTCTAGCCATGCTCTATAGAAATTTGACAGCTTCTTTTTCTGCCAGCATCCTATGCATCCAACTTATTTTTTCCTACTTTTATATCTTATCAAAGTCCGTCCAGCTGAAGAAATTATGCCACTACAGATAAGCAGTACAAGTCACCTATGCTTTTCTTGATTATGACTTTGGCACCGTTAATATTTAATCAGGACACACGTTCCAGCTTCTTGGGTTCTTTACACATTTCTCAGCATGTGGAAGATGCATCTCAGACTGCATGCTGTGTTGTCGAAATTTTCAACTGTCTTTCAGACATTTCGACGACCTGCCAACGGCTGAATTCCTCCAGGCAGCAGTGGCATTGGGCTTCTTCCAGTGCTTGGAGAGTGACCTGATGCAACGCATTTTCTCGTTGCCCTTTATGGAGCGACTCGACCAAGAACTCACTGGTAGGCGTATTGGGTCCATTTAATGTTCATTTAAGAATGACTAGTAGTTCCGGTTATTGCGCACGGCAGGCATAAACTGCTCAGAAGGCAACTTTTACAGGTCTCAAGATTCATGATCATCAACACCACCAGCCTGACTGTGCCCACTGCAGGGCAAATGCCTCTCCTATATCCCTCCAACTAAACTGGGTCCTGTGCCAGCTGCATCCATTTGATTCCAGCAAACTTCCTGACCTCGTCCGCCCACCTAACTTTCTGCTGCCCCCTGCTATGCTTGCCTTCTCTTGGCATTCAATTCGACACCCTTAAGAACCATCGGTTACCTGGCCTTTGCATTGAATGACTTTCCTGTGCCAATTTCTTCTTAAATGTCATTAACTTGCGCTTGTTCCTTGAGCTGTTCGGCACGCTCCCGGAAAGTCTCTTAACGTCACACCTGCCATTTTCTGTTCCATAGCTCTCTGCATCATCCTTAGTTTGAGTTAAACTCTTTTTGTTAGTATCTATGTTTCTCCTCAGTAGGTGAGTATGGGTAGGATACAGTTGTTATACACTTTCTTCTTGAGAGATACTAGTAAACTTCCATTTATGATCTGATAGTACTTTCCAAATGGGCTCCATCCCAATCTGAGTCTTCTAATTTATTTCCCTTTCGTGGTCCTGATCTACCACCACTGCCTGTCCTGTGTAGATGTATTCCTTTGCTGCCTCAGGAATTTCACTGCCTATTGCAAACTGTTGTTCCTTTTTGAGGCTGCTGAACATCACTTGAGTCTTCTGCATAATAATTTTTAAGCCAACTATTCTGCTCTTTCTGTCAATGTCCTTAATCATTCTTTGCACTTTGTTATCTGAGCTGCTCAGCAACACGATGTCATCAGGGAATCTCAGATTACTGAGGTATTCTCCATTATCTCTTATCCCAAAATGTTCCCAGTCTAGCTCTCTGAATACTTCCTCTAAGCAGGCAGTGAATAGTACTGGAGTGATAGTGTCTCCCTGCGTAGTACCCTTCCTTATTAGAATTCTATTATTTTCTTGATGGAGGACTATTGTTGCTATGCAACCAGTACAGATATCTTCCAGTACTTTAACATATGGCTTATCTACACCATGATATTTTAGTGCTTACATGACTGCTGAGGTTTTGGTTGAGTCAAATTCTTTCTTGTAATCAAGAAGTTAGTCATATTCCAAACATTTTTCTCTCACCTTGTTCACAGTATAGATATGATAAATCATATCCATACTATCAACCAGGTAGCCTTTATGAAAGCCTGCCTGATCCTTTAGCTGTTTGTAATCTTCTAAAACTGAAGTGAACTGAGGTGAACTTTGCTGTGTAGTTCAACAAGTTATTGGCCCCAGGGGTGCTGCATTTGTACTAAAGAAAGAATAGAGAGAAGCAAACATATGATTCATTGTAAACATAACTAGTATGCTAGTGAGTATGTTATAGGTAGGTATTAGATCTTGCAGTTGAAACAACATCAAAAACGTGCTGAATTGTTTTTTTGAAATTGGGTTTAAAGTTGGGGCTGAAACAAGCCAGCTTATGTTTTACCATGTGGGTACATCTTGCCAGTAGTTGAAAGAAAGTTGGAATTGGTCACAAAAATGTTTTAATATAATGTAGAATTTGCTCACCCTTGAAAAATTCTTTTGTCGCAGTAATACCTTCTGATATATTCCTTTTTTCCACCAGTTGTCCGAGATGGGGTGACTTATCCATCAGTCACAACCCAGCCAACCATAGACGCATTTATTAAGCTTGTAATCATTCTTCTCATCATAACCCTGATCATAATCTTGTAATACAGTACGTCCCCCAGTGTTTTTGTTATATGCAAATGTTGTCCTCGATGTATTACATGATAGCTTTGCTTATTTTACCATGAGCTCTGCATGTTATGTTTATATTATTGTTTTGCCTCGTTTAGTTTGGTTGTTGAAGATTCAAGCCCCTGCCAAGTTCACTAACTAGTGTGATGCTTCACACAACCGTCACTAATATTATCAGGGCTATTTTTTGGCTGAGTAACTTTCTCACAGCATATAAGGACACTGACAAAAGTTTTCTAACCATCACCGGGAAACCTGCGTTGCTCTCGGGGTCGCCATAGTTCACGTGCTGCACAAGTTCATCTTAACCGAAAGATGCACGAAATTGTTTGTGTTAAGCATTTTAACATGCTAATGTTAAATGCCTGATTACACATAGAATTTTTTGTTGACATTATGAATAAAAAAAATTATGGACATGGCACTGGCAAGTGGTAGCTGGCAGGTGACGTGGCCAAGCATTGATTTTTATTTATTCTTATTTATTTATTATCATACACTCAGTGCCAAAGGCATTACAGAGGGGAAGGGGTTAATTGGGATAAACAACAGTGAATACAACACAGTAGAAAATTGTCACAACAACACAGAATCAACTTTGTATAGAATAAACAAAGTTAGCTAGTATGTGTCGGTTGTTATCTGCAATTGTTGCAATATCGGGAGAAAGGCAGTTTCATTTGGGAGATTCCGGGAAAGATATGACTAAAAAAAAAAAAAAAACTTTGGCGGGGCATTTTACGATTCCAACCTTGTGACGCTGATCGATGCGATGGGAAATGTATTCTGGGGGTAATATGAAATCGTCTATTGTAACGCGATGATATGCCTCGTTGAATATTGTTGGATGACCAATTTTATGTTGAAATTATTAAGGTGGGAGTGAAAGATTATATGTCTTGGCTGTGATGCTTACAGTATGGTTGTAACTTGAAGGAATGAATCAAACGAAATTATTTTGAGCAAGTTCCAAGGAATGTACAAGATTTTCATGCGTAGGGTCCCATATCAATGCTGCGTATTCTAGTTTATGACGTGTTAGTAATTTATGGAGTGAAAGGTTCCTGGGAAATCTTTAAGAGTGCCCATTAGGGAGTTGCTGTTTGATGTGGCAACTATCTGATATGGGGTTGATGAGGACCCTCGGCTCTTCACTGCCCCGCTGTTAAAGCAATGAGCTACTATGTATAGGGCTCGGTTGAAAGGGCTCTACTAGAAATTTACACATTACCATTGTGGCTCTATAGGTAGCTGTTATGGATGCCATGGCAAAAATCCTGAAGCCCATCTTTGTATTACTATCTGAAGTGGGCTTGACAGCGTGCAAAGGCTGTTATTTCAGCTGATGGCAGTTTTGTGTTGTCGTGTTATTCGGCGTGTACATTAAAACGTTAAATGTAGAGAAGCGCAAATATTCCAAGCTTCAAATACAAATCAAATATGTTTTTACCCGATTCGTATTTGACTGTGATATATGAAATTTTCCAAAGAATCGGAAAGTATCGAGTACACCAAAAATATTCGAATTCACCACACTGCGCACTTCACTGCGATACTTGACTGTGTTGACTGTGCAGCGAAGCATCCTCAAAAAGTGACAGGGCCGTTTTATGAAGAATTTTCTCGACAGTATGCGCACCGAACTGCGCCTTTATTACAGTAAGCGCGAAGCGAAGCACATGGCAAAACTGAAAAGGAAAAAAAATGTTCTCATTTCGGTTTTTGCCAATGTGCAGGTATTTCAACAGTTTTCAGCAGTTTTTTCAGGCCCATTCGATACTTTAAACTTTTGTTTAATGGGGACATTTTTTCTAGTCCCTTGAAGGCTGAATTAACAAGAGGCTAAATTTGAGCAGTTTTTCAGCATGGTATGCATTTCTGTGAAAATCTGATTTAATATTATTTGCAAATACCAATTGATTCCTTAAATGAACGAGATGACCAATGCTAATTTTCGATATACGAAGGCATTTTTTCCCCCATGTTCTTATTCAAATATTTCAATTTTAGCACATCCCCAATTAAAAGCTTTTTTGCCTGCAAACGCGACTTTGTTGGTATAAGTGGTCACATGAGACTGTTTCACATGATTTCAGTAGAATTCTTTCACACAGAAGAAGATTTGTGTTGGGGTGGGGAAGGGTGTAGTTTACCTGGCCAGCTGGTTTTCTCAAAAAAGGAAGGCTCTTCTGTGCAGGCTTTGTGGCAAGTGACCACCGGGACCATCAGGTGCGAGAGCTGGTGGCCACCCTCAACCGCATAGCCTGCCTGGACTTTCCTGAAGAGCGAGTTCCCTGGTTCCACGACCAGTATTACTCAGCACGGGCTGTGAACGGTGAGGGAGTCGCCTGGTATGGAGACCACTGTTTGTCACGCGAT
This sequence comes from Amblyomma maculatum, assembly GCF_055883805.1. NCBI lineage: Eukaryota > Metazoa > Arthropoda > Arachnida > Ixodida > Ixodidae > Amblyomma > Amblyomma maculatum. The sequence continues at coordinate 100,673,409 of NC_139349.1, read as the reverse complement.
GAAAAACACAAAACCAGAAAATAGGAAAGGGGTGTTTAATGGAGCAGGATATCGCCAGCAGCCGAAGAAAGAAAAAAAACTAAACCAGGTAACTTGCCCACTCGATTCCAGAGCGTGTTTTACAATGAGTCATGAAGGGTGTGTGTAGCAGCATACACTATCTCGTATGCTGGAACAGTGGCAAGATTTCAGTGGACTTAAGACTGACCTGTTTGAAATGTGCATACTCACAGGTGTGATAATTGACTATCAACAGAGTTACAGCCTTTGTGTAAATGATCTGAATCTTTTTTCTTCCAAGATAAGCTTAGATGCAGCTTCAGTTAAGCTGCATATGAGTAGTCACCTAAAAATAAAAACAAAAACAAAACAAAAGTGATGTGGGGTACAAGTCCTATTTAGCTTGATAAAGACAAAGTGCCTAGTATAAGCATGCACTATATATTCACCAACAAATTTCAGTAACACAACATATAAGGAAGATTTTAGTTGTAAATTTTGCTACCGTTTATGCCCTTACACCTTTAGAGCATCTTTTTTTTCAGCCTATCCCATTCATAAATCTACACCCAGAGCCTCTGTCTCAAACTTTCCAACGCCTGTTGAATAGTATATATGTACTTGCATACGTATGTATATGTGTATATGTGTACTCAATATACACGGCTTGGTTATTTGTTGTTCTGTGCTGTTAGAGCATCATATGTGATCAGCAGTGTTATGAAATCAAATAATGTTTGGCCCTTACATAGATATTTGCAGTATTCATAACCTTTTAAGATACCAAAAAATACCTTCTGTTTCCTTTGTTTCCCTTCATAAATGCACGAGTGAGTTTGATTAAAGCTGCTTCTTTCTTTATTTGTAACAAAAGCAAAACCTTGCAGACATTTGTTGACTGAAAGGAGTAAAGCTAGGCTTTATTTGAAGCTATTATGGACCCAGAGCAACATCATCTATAAGGGATGCCATAATGGAGAGCTCCAGTAGTTTTGGCCACCTGGTGATCTTCACCGATACCGCACAGTACATGGGGGTCTTGCATTTCACATCTGATCCCAAGGCTATGGGATCAATCCCAACCGTGGCTGTGTTTCCGTAGAATCAAAGTGCAAGGCTCTCATCTTCTACTGTGTGCAGAGTTCTCCCCAGAAAATTTTGAGAGGTAGACATTTCATGACTTGAGGGAGTTGGAGGACCGGTAGGAACTGAGTGATGACAACACAGCAGATGTCTTGAGAGGAAAATAAAAAGACAGAACAGATGACTGCACAGCTCTTCGTTTTGAATACAGTAAAATCTCGTTACTTTGGCCATCACGAAAAATATACAAATTATCCGAATGTACGAATTGTTGTTCGAATTGTCAAATATAGCCTTAAAAAACTGTCGAAAACCTTTTGCATGAACTGCATGGACTGTAATCCATGTGGTGAAGCATCCTAAAAAAATTGTAACGGTTCAGCATACTCAAGGAGCGGAGGAAGTACATGGATGCAAGAGGGAAAATATGAGCAAGCATTAGAATGGCATGATGCTGTCTCGAAATAAAACTAAAAAAAACCAGTGATGTGCACTGCAGCATCTGAAAGGGCATGACTGGCCACATCACAGTCACAGAAAATTGTCCCTGAGTATTGCAAACTTGAAGCCCGAAAGATGGGTGGTTGGAAATGTGGACGGTCGACCTGAGAGAAACCCTAAGACCGCAGATTGTTGATATCACTGGAGCCCTCCACTGCAATGGCTATCATAGTTGATGTGATGTTAAGCCCCATATATCATACCGTACCACGGTGTGTACGCCTTCTTACCTTGCAGCTGGAATATTATAGCCAGTTTAGGCAGTTATCTTTTTATGAAGCAGGCACTTCTGTCTGTTAAAACTGCCTGGTTCATGTTGTAAGACATTCTACAAAGAAAGCTTTGGGACACACTCTGTTGAAACTTCATTTTATAAATATAATTTTGTTTCATGCACACTTAGCAGCATGCATTGGCATTATTTTAAACTTCGACATTAGCATACAGTAGACTGTCAGTCAGAGAAACTCAGTTAAGAAAAGTCTCGGATGGGGCAAACAGTGCGATAGCTCTTGGCTTAAAAATCCGCTTGAGGGAAAAGGGTCGCCAAAATTTCAGAAAAAATCTTTTTTTTGTTTTTTCCAATTCAAAACCCCTATTCTATCCTTTACCTAGTTCAGTCTTTCATTTACACGCACGCGTAATATTTTCTCTGAAACCTGCATTTTTTGAAACCTAGGCGGCAACCAGCCACGTCCCCCTTTGAAACTTGCTTGATACCTGTGCCTCTCCTAATCTGGAAAGAAAATTGCTTTCAGTGCCTATTTTGTTCACATTTAGCGGTCACTCATCCGACAACAGTTAAAAGCTAGCTAGCATATTGTGCTTAGCCAAACATTCAGACGCAGCCGGGTTACACGCGACTTACGGTACTTTACTCGTGCTTCGGCGTGTTTTCGCGGGCAACCGACAATTTCTTATTTTGAAGCTGGGTATTTAGTACTCATTCAGTGACACAGGCAAAGAAGGGGTTTAGAAGACAACGCTTCCACGGGAACCGGCATAAATCGATCAGCAATGTCGTCAAATCTCCCCAACACAATCCAGCGGCGAACGCCGCAGTCACCGCGCACGTCTGCATCGAAGCTTTCACGCTCGGTGGGAGGCATGGGGACCATAATGGCAAATATTTGTGACCGTGGTTTTGGTCTGATTGACATTAACCTTCTCTTGTGTGCCGTCGCTGAAAGCTGCTCGTGTAAAGCATGCGGTAAGGATTTGCACATGGTTGAGAACTCTGCACAACAAGTTATTGTTGGCACGTTCTCCCAACAATGTGTAAAAAAGCTCTCAGCGCACCGGTTCGAGGCATGCAAATGGAAAACATTGAGCAACATGGCTCGAATGACATTTGAGGTCGTTCGGAATTTCTGCAGGGCGATTAACAGTCCATTGGCTATGTGAAGCTGACTTATGGCAACTATACTTTTTTGCAGAAGGCTACATGACAGGCCACTAAGGAGGCCCGGAGAGCAAATCAGCTAGCCCTGAAAATAAGTATTGATAATGGAGGTCACTAACAGGCTAGTTGCTATGGAAAAAAATTCATCAGCATGTATTTCTAGAGTTCTATATTATAACAAAACTCTTCAATGGCAATTATCTCAAGACATGAAATTTTGCTTTAGAACCTACTGGAGGAAAAGGGATTATAATTTATAGATATTGAGTAAGCACTACAGAGTCTACTGAACCAGAATTATCAACATTGATGGAGAGAATTTTGATGTAAAAGTAATTTACTACAGAGTTTGGCTTTAAAATTTGGTAGTCCTAAAAAAAAAAAACACTAACAACAAATTCGACATACAAAAAGCAATAATCCTGGTTCAGTATCACTATCTCAGATTGCTGATTACAATGGTACCAAGGTGAATGCTTTAACTCCAGTAGATCATGAGAAAAATGCTCACAAGCATTGGCTAAAATGCATGGGTGGAGTAGCGCCTACCCTGTCCCCTTAAGACGCAGTACAAAAAAAAAGAAAAAGAAAAAAGTGATGCTAATACAGGCACCTGTATCGCCTTCAGCTGTCACCTGTAGCGCTTTGTTTCTTTAAATTTACCTTGCAGAACCAACTACCCCGGCACATTATGTTATGGATGTTTCATGTGTCCTTTGTTTAAGAACTTCTGCAGTGACCGCAAATCATGGAGACCCCGCACAACGGCCCTTGTAAGCACAAAGTTAACAGCTGTTGATCGATACAGTGAAGCAGAAGAAACGATGAAAAAAATTAAACTGGACCAGTGCTATCTTGAAATAAGGGAATCCGAGCATTGTTTTGTGCTCCCTCTCTTCGGCCCACTTCATGCATAATGCAATAAATGCTTTATTATTGCCTTCTGAAAGATCGTTTTATTTATTGTTTTTACGTGACATACTTGGGCACAGCTAGAATGTTCACATTTATTTTGTGGGGGAAAGAGCGATTTAGGAAAGATGAACTTCTGAACTATTTTGCTATTGTTTTCAACTTTGCCTTATGCTCTACTTTTGGTGATGCTATTCTGATCCATTTGAAGATTACTTAGAAGTTATTGACACTGTACTCTGCACGCTGTTTTTATTCCAGCTCAAAGACGGTTGACACTTCTGCAGAGGGATGTCCGAGACTACCTTGAACACATCTTGGGAGGAAACGAATTTGTTCAGAGTCATCTGCTCACTCCTTACAGCTACTACCTTCGTGAGTTTGATTTTTGCTTGATTGAATTTTATTCTGGCTCTGAATAGAAAGGCCATCTTTTACATGCAAAGAAGGAATAATTCAGATTTGCTTGCGTACCATATTTTCTCGCGTGTAACCCATACCTAAACATCAAACCTCCCAAAATAAACAAAGTAAAGATATCTCCGCATATAGCCTGCACACTTATCTAAAAAAAATGTATGACTGGGCAGTCGCAACTATCACAATCACAACCATCTAAATATTTGCCGCTTCCCACAGCGCCTTTTCTACTCTTCCTCCTCCTGTGATGCTGCGCTAGATCATGTGATCCGATGAGGTGATTAACCCTCAATGGACATTCTTCCTTGCGAGATTTCAGCCAGACTGGCCTTTTGCAGCCCATAACATCCTCGTTAAGCTGAACAAAAATTAACGTCGGATGATTCAGACGCTCTGCAAACCGCACATACAGTGCCTCAAAACTTGCGATGAACAGCACTTGTCAGGAGCCGGAAATGGCAGTCAGCTTGGGGCGAGCCGGGCTGGTCAAGTCTGTTGAGGGGTTAAAGCGCTTGATTACAGGTGCCTATATCGTCCGTTCGATTCCCTGTCACAAACTAGCCTCCGGCTTGATGAGCAGATGCATAACAAACAGCAAGCGAAATGGTATGACACTGCCTAGAATGCTGCGTGAAGAATGTTTGCATGGCAGTTTTTATGTGAAAGAAAAATCGGGCACCACTTGAGGGTCAATTAGTGATGCCATACAAGGGCCTGTTACAGCAGTATCTGTTATGTATGACAACTGTTAGGAGGCCATCCTTGTCGGTACCACTGAGTGTTCGCAACAAGAGCTCGACACAGATTTGTGTGTAATGGGGCTTAATAAGGCTTTCATCTTAAAATGTTCATCACCTCGGCCTTCCGCAGCTTATAGCACAGCTTACAGTTTTTGCATTTTCAAACCTTTTGTCGCCTTTAGTAGTTTCTCAGCGAAATTGAAAAACTTGCTCAAGGACCTGTTTGTTGAAAGCTGAGTGGTCAAACCCATCTCGATGCGGCTGAAATAGTTTCATACTTGCTGAAGTTTGGTTTGGTTTTGTGGGGTTTAACGTCCCAAAGTGACTCGGGCTATGAGAGACGCCGTAGTGGACCCCAGAAATTTCGACCACCTGGGGTTCTTTAACGTGCACTGGCACCGCACAGCACATGGGCACCTTACTTCTCGCCTCCATCAAAAAGCGGCTACTGCAGTCGGGACTCGATCCCGCATCCTTGGGCACAGCACTCAAGCGCCCTAACCACAACACGGGGTCTTGTTGAAGTCCTGGAAGAACCATTACTCTGGCCAGAGCTTTGCTTGTTGTCGAATGTGGAGAGGTATAAGAGCAGGATAATGGAGCAAACACATATGACTGCTCAGGAGTGAGCCGAAATATAAATCATGCTTACCTGGAACCGCAAGTTGAGGTTCTGGGCTGATATTTACTTGATTCGTCATCGGAGCTGTAGTTGGAGCTGGTGAAGTTGTCGTCATACTTTTCGCTACTGCTTTCACCAAACCATATAAATAACACATAAATAAAACAAGACATTCATTCCTTCTCTCATCTTTATCTAAACAGAAATGTTCCACATAACCTCTGTGCAGTTTCTCTAATTAGCTCAAGGCCTCGCACAAACTACGGCATGCGAACAAATGATCATCAAATAACAGTACTGTTATGCAACCAATATCCGAAATTATTTATTTGTGCACAAAAAAAGAAATGTTACTGTTTGAAAGTTCAAGAGAAAGATGTTCCAGTTTTTAAATGCCTCTGCATAATATATGGTTATAAGTGCTTCATTGTATGTTTCATTGTCAACATACTTTTCCTTTGTGCCATAATTGAGCCCTGTTTGTCTTGCTTTTTGTCACTGACCGTGATGCGCTGCCATGATATTTTTCTTTCTCCGTGTGAATATGTTTACGTGTATGAGTATATATATTCCCTTTATTATAATTTGCCACCTGACTGTTGATGCAGTTTTTTTCATTACTGTATAAGTTACTTCTTGTTGTTGACACAGGTTACTGTGACTTGTTTATTTGTATTTTGCGCGTGACCCATATTTAAGCCTTATTTATTGTCAAGCGCAGTTTGTTGTATTGCTAATATCATCCATTATTGCTGTTTACTTCTGTTCCGACGTGTAAGCAGGGATTATTTTGTGCTGGAGACATCAGTCTCCTTTAGTTTCTCCCCACGGACACCATGCAATGTTGCCCAAAATAGTAGACGCGATGGTGGTGATGATGATGATTTTGCGGTAGAAACAGTGGCATGCGGCAAATTTGGCTGAATTCGTAACGCACCCTGATGCAAACTTGTCACCATTTTTTGTTGTAATTCGAGACCACCCCACTCTGAATAGCTTCTGTTATGTTTTGCCTGCCAAGAAGAATGTAAGCCATACAGAAGCCGAAACTGCAGTTGTCGTACTATCTGCCTCATACTCCAATACTCAAAAATTTGAATTTAGCAGCACATTCAAAATCATTATGTGATCCATGATCTATGGGGGGATCCCAAAAGAGTTAAAATGTTCCCTTAAGGTGGTTCAAACTTGCTACGCTGTGCTTTAATCGAGGGGAAAGTGCTGAAGATGCCTGTTTGATGTTGGCACAGGTTAAAGGGTCACTGTCCAGGGAATGACCCTTCAAGCAAAGGAACCCAGTGCTTCAGTCAGGTACCAGAGATAGTCTGTGTAAAATTCTACAGCGATACGCACGCCACCAAAGCAGCAAAAATACAAATAAAATCTCTCTCATCCTCCCCATTGGGAAACCAGCTTCCCCCTTCTCTACGAGCCGCAAGGATGACGTCGTAGTTGCAAACGACATCCATTGGTCCGTATCGTTGACTGACAGGTAAAGGATGGGCGTACACCACTAATTGTGTCCACCGCTTGCAGCCCGCACACACAGAGACCACGCCCTACCTCCCACCAAAGTCTGAGAAGGAAGGGGAATTTGGCTTGCGGAGGCTAGACGGGAGGAGAGAAACACGACAGAATCGGATGATTGCAGTGGCTGTAACTGCGCTATTAGTTACTCTTTCCAAAAACATTTTGCGGCCTTGCGTTCTGGGGGCGAAGTCTCACAGTCACCGAGGAAGAAAATATTTTCGACCGGAGGGTGGGCAGTGGGCCTTTAAAGATCCCCAGCTCTCCAGTACAGCGTTCCTTGTAACCAGAGTCGCTTCAGGGTGCTAAAGCCACCAGCTGTTTATGTGAAAGCTGTGACGGTGTCTTCTATAACATTTTTGCAGAGCTGTCCTGTGTGCTGGATGCCTCAAAGCAACCCATTGCGGTGAGCAGCAGCAATGGAGGCCTTCGCGAGACACCACAGAGGAAACTGCCTGCAGTGTTCTCTGCAGGGCACAGAAGGTATGCAATCTCTGCAAAGTATAAGTGGTAGGCATTGTCATTGGCACTGTGTTTACAACCTTGATCCCTCATGTTTAGAAGAATATATCAGGCTGTCCGGATTTTGGGTCGTTCCCGCTCTTTTTTAAATTTCAAAGCTTAAAAGGATCTACAATATCTTGTACAGTTAACTGACATGACAGATTGTATGGCCAGTGTTGTTAGAAGAAATGCTTAGTTCTTTGTGCAAGAGTAAAAGCTGGTTCTGTATTATGACAAACCTGTAACTTCAATTCAAATATAAAAAAATGGGCTGTTCAGTAGAACTCATTATAGTAAACCCGGATATAGTAAAGTAAAACTTAAATCCCAGCTCATATTTCATAGACGACTGTACATTTTTGGTAAAAACTAGTTATAGTAAAGTGTGTCAGGCGGCGGCAACGACTTCTCACGAAATGACATCGCCGCACGCGCGTCACCTACAATCGCGAGGCATTTTTTTCTTTTTTTTTTTATGGCTTTACCACTAGGCTTAGCAGTGCCCAGGAGAAGCCACTTTTACGTAGGCCTTAGAGCCATGAGGGAAAGCATACAACGTGTAGGGGGGAAAAAAATTAAAGCTGTACACCAACATAGAAAGAAGGCGGTGCTGTTAGTTCAGAAAGTAAGAGCAGCGAAAAATGGGGATGGAAAGAAACGGCCAAACGTTTGCAGCACAAAGCACGAGGGAGCAATGGAAAGCAGTGGAGGTGCGGCATGTGCGGTTTTGCAGCGCTCATTAATCTGCGTGAACTTTCATTTGACATCACTATGCCTTCAAAAGCAAGGAGCCGGACATCCTGCCTTCTCTTTTATTTCCAAGTGTGCTTTTTTTTTTTTTTCTTGAGGATTATAAGTGTGGTATTTATTAACAGGTGTACCATTTCAATACCTCTCTCCGATGCCGTTGTTTGTGAGCATTTGATTGATGTAACATTAGATGAGGTGAACAATGGGAAGATGTCATAGCGTGTTGTTGTAACTATTATGGCTGTTCTTGGGTTGGATGGCGTCTTGAAAATTATGTTTTCAATCGGCAGCGCGTAGGCTCGAACCGGTAATTTACAGATTTTTAGTTGATCACATAGTTTCTATCAGGAAAGTGCAATTTTCGCCATCCTTACTAATGCTTTCAAAGTTTTTGGGGAGCACAATAAGAGGCTAAAATGTTTTGTTAAATTTCCCATCAATTGCCTTTTAATAGGCAAACAGCGGACGATGATGCCGTGTTCATGCAAGGCTTCGGTTTTCACATGAACTCAAACTTGGTTGTATTCACAGCCACGTTTCCGTCATGCTTAAGAGGTACTTCCACAAGATGTAAACCAAAATCTTATAACTGAAAAAATACTAGCAGAAAGAGATGATAAGAGAGAGATGGAAGGTATTTTAGAGCGCCTTTTTTTTTTCATTAAGCAAAAAGACGTATTCAGTAAATAGACATTTAATTATCACACAGCATTTTCACAGCCATGTCATCACCAACCACTGATATAATAATGACCCTGATGTAGTAAAGGTTTTGCCGGTCCCAGTGACTTCACTATAAAGGGGTTCTACTTATTCCATCCTGCTTGCTGTAGCAAACAGATAAAAAAAATTCTAAAATTGTTTGGTATAGCTGAAACTCATAACAAAGTATGTCAAAATGCTTTCAAGGGCAGTGAAATTTAGTTGGCGAAGAGACTGCTGCAATGCGACCTCCGCTAGGTAATAAGACACCTTTTCCAAAGTTGTAGTGCTGTTTCGAAGGCACTAACAGTGATTTGAAATTTTGGAAAAAACCAACCGGCAGAGGCCAGTTACGCTGGCTTTACTACACTGGCCGAAGTAGCCGTACTCAACATGCTAAGTGAACAAGAGTGGAGTTTTTTAGTTGCGAATATACATTTCTACACGTAAAGCATTCTGTACCTCTCAACCTCTCGTGTGACTTTGTCTTCCCAAGCCTACGCAGTTTCCTTAAAATTTTTGACAAAACAGTTTACTTTGCAAATTTTATTTCAATGAAGCACTCTGCTGCAGAGCTTCTTCTGTAAGTTCTTTGCATTTGTAGCATCCTTGCTGAAGCATCATTGCTGGCATTCAATGCAGGATTGCTGTCTTGGTGCTGGGAGAGGCCAGCTTTTGTGAAAACTACCCGCAGCTCACAGGATTTCAGCAGCTCAAGATCAGGCACCTTGAGATACTGGGGTACCAGCTGGTTCTGGTTGGTGTCTTACTTTCTTCTTTCTTTGTTCAAAAAAAAAAAAAAAAGAAAGCTAAAACCTTGAAGCATAGTGTCTTGCATGCAATTGTTAGAAAAAGATAGTCACCGACGCAGTGCTCTTAACGTCACAGTCATTATTTATATGTTCGCAGTGAAAAAAAGGATAGGTACTTGATTGCGGGACAGAAAATAGTGTTATAATGGTTAGAGCAAGTGAAGAGTCTTGTATTGGAAGCCACTGCGTAGCTGTGGGACAAAATGCAACAACTGATGGAGAGGACACCACTGTTATCCACTGGTTAACTCTCTATGACTGTTTTCCAGTTAGGAAGAGGAGTGTTAACTTGGCATAACATATTCAAGGCTAGGGTGTGCATACCTACCTGCTAATGAACTACCGTATATTGTAGCATATAAGTCAGCTTTGAATTATATAAATTGACCCCCCCAAGCTTGCACCCGTCACTAGCCGCAAGGAAAAAAAGATTGGCTACAAATATAAACGGACACTCCACCCTAGCTAGCCAAGATTTTTTTTACAATAGAAATCTCAACGTTTCTGCTGTCATTGTCGTGGAGCAGCTATGTGCAACCGTTTAGTGCATTTTATCTTGACATTGAGCATTTGGGAGTAAAATACTGCCAGAAACTGCCAGTAGAGAGGCTTTATACATTGTACGCATTTTTGCGTACACTAAAAGCTATGGTTTTTGCAGTGTTCTATGCTGCATGTCATATCTGCACCTTTATTTTAAGCAAGAAGTCCGGCACATCTATTGCCGATTTGTTATGCGAGAGATGAGATGAAACAAAATTCAAATGGCTCATTTACAGCTAACAAACATACTGAAAGGATGGTGCTAATTATGACAAACTCACTCTGAAAGAAGTGTTCTGGCTTGCGTAAGCAAAAGCGAGGTGTGGTAAACTCGTAAAATAATGTAAACAAGCTCAGTGTGCACTGCATCTTGATGTGAAACAAAGATGCCGTGTGTACAGCGTGAAATACTCTTTAATTTTCTGCATGTTTTACTAGTCTTAACTTTAACATTTTGACTATGAGCAGAGTGTAGTCATATGTGGAGGTACCATGTCGCATTATGGGCTTTCAGCATTGAATATGTTTAACTGCGGTATCATTTACCTCTGCATTTAGAACGCTGTGGTAATCAGACATGGCAACACTACTGCAGTGTATGCTGAGCACGTGCCCAGTACAGGAGGGGATGTGCATCTTTTCCGATTCTCACTGAAAGATAAAGAAATCTCACTGGTCACGAACTTCATGAGCGCCTCTCTTTTAACACTTGTCACTCTTGGCAGGTGCCCTTCTACGAATGGAACTCAATGAAGTTGGCAGAGCCAGGCGCCAAGCAAGACTACCTCCGTGCCAAGGTCTTTGGCGTCAGCTAGCACATAGAGAGATGTATATAGGTGTACAAGTTTAGCAGTTGCGTAAATTATTTTTGTTGACAAAGTAGCAAAGAAAAAAAAAAGTTGAACAGCGATGTCTGTGTGCATATGGTTGTCTGGCACCAACGTTTAGACCCTCCCAAATTTTCACTAATATGACATGTTGCATCGCCAAGCAAAACTATGTGAAGTGCTTCTCTCGTTCGTGTAGAAGTCAATTACATGGCACAGTAGTTAATGGTCTTTCTCCCAAATAACATGTGATGATGGATCGATTGCTTTCTCCATTGTCAGATTTAATTACTAATCTGCATCCTCTGTAGTGATGAAGACCCAGTTCAGCAGCGTACACAACAGTAGTTTATTAGTTTTTATTTATTTACCCTCAGGGTACAGAGGGGAGGGCTGGATACAGGATATATAGTTGCAATGGAATAGAGGGTTCTTTTACAGCAGATGCACCGTAAGAATTGTTGCGCTCTATGCTGCTCGTTTGACTTTTTGTCGCAGCAGACGATGCGGATTTTGAATTATTTCAGACTGAAGCTGGCAAATGGCGTGTTATTAGAGAAAAGGGGGACCATTAAATGCCACGTCATCCATTAAATGACAGCACGAATAAGCAAGCAACGTAGCCAAGGCAAGCATTTTACACATTGCATTTAGCGACGCGACACTTGATATCGGTAAAAATTTGGAAGGACGCATGTATAGCCAGCTGTGCTGGTGCCACTTTCTCATCAAAGTAGCATAAAACGTTTCGAATAAGCATACCATTGTTGTCTTGCTTTATTAGTGGGAACTTGGTTATGCTCTCCTTACCATAACATTCATCTATGGTATACTCCAGTCGGGTTCTATGGCTATGAACTGTGCTTCAGTTCCATCACATCCTTTATAAAAATCCCTTAAAGATGATTCCATCACGTCCACCCCCTTAAAAATGCTGCCTCCAGCCATTCTCTAAGCAAAGCAGCATGCATGTGACTGTTCATATATGTGGCTGTAGTCCGAGGGTCTGTGCAAATCAGTGCATTCAAGCATATGGAGAACAGGTGGTGCAGAATAAACTACATCCCTTGTCATTTTTATTAAAGAAGAAAAGAAAAAAAAGTAAAAGAAGTGTGCTGCGGAACGAGGCCTCCATTGCAGGCCACATGGGAATGCATGAGAAGCAGTCTAGTCTTCTCTTGAAGTGCCCGAGAGGGGACAAGCCTTGAGCAGCTTTCAGTTGTTTTCGTACTGTTCAGGTTGCGATGGAGTGATCACCTGCACAGTAACAAAAAAAGAAAAAAAGAATTTACTTACAAGGTTGGCCTGAAGTGGGTCAGAGGTATGTTTGAACAGCTGTGGAGTTGCAAATTTCCGCAGTACACTTAGTTAAGTGAGCAAGCAAGTTTTAATCAGTTTTTACACATGGGAGGCAATGCCAATGCTACAGGGAATGTACAAAATGAAATGTTACTGTCCTTGAATGTTTTTGTTATTTCTTTGCGTTTCGTCTCAGTCAAGCTGCTCAGGTTTTACTGAGCCAAGCTAATCAGGTTTACCTGGTTGGGGCCAGCTGTGGTAGGGGTTGGCTTTGTATAATGAATGAGATCACTCGCACCACCTTCACTTCCAGCCTCTCAAAACTGCTACTCAAAAGCTTGTGTATGCATTTCCACTCTGTTCTTAACTGTTACTTGTTTGTGAATGTTGCTTACCGTAACAACCCGCGTATAATATGAACTCGCATATATAATACGAGTTGCAATTTCGGAGTAGCAAAAGCGGGAAAGTAAAAAAAGTTTTCACTCTTTATAGTATAATGCGAGCGAGGAAAGATCACAAAATTATTTATTTGCACTACATTTCGCGGAACCACTCCATGAATCGGACGCACTCTGCACTTTCGCATCCAACGCCATCTCGCAACAGCGTTGAATAGTTCCACGAACCTTCATGTGCCAGTGCTGATTCGCCGACATGCTTTATTGGAAAATATCACTAACAGTGAGGAGAATAGCAGCTCACATTCGCCCCGTTGTTCTAAAACGAGTGGCCGCTTCCAACTCTGACGTGGGACAGCAGCGCACGAGCGGCCACATGCATCACGCCTGTTCGCCTCAGCACGTGCCACTCGTAAGCACACGGCGTGCACCTCAGTGTTCTCAGATTCAGGGTTTTCGCGATTGTCATCTTCGTGCAGTATGTGTACTGTCTGCCAAGCGTCCCTTGCTGGAGACATTTTAATAGAAACTCCTTTTAGGTGCCTCTAAATGCATTCAGTAGCCTGAATTTCTCGAAAGCGCAACTGCCGCCCTCCAGCATAGCTAGAGAGGCCCGTTAGAGACCTATGCAACGTGCAGAGTGGTTTTTTCACCATCCTTACATCATGAGAGGTGCGACCAACCATCTTCCGGTCGCATATGTGTCACAGGCCATGAGAATAACCGTGGTCATGAGAATAACGGGGTCAGCATGGCAAAACCACTGAAATAATCAGCCACCACTAGAAATCGCCTCCTCTCGCTGAAAGCCTGATGCTGATAGTGCTGATTAATAACGAAATCAGAACTGCCAATCTAGGCTGAAATTTGTTTGGATGTGCATATCTTTCGCATCTAATATTATGCACAGCTTGAAGGTTTGAAGCTTTACTGAAGTGCGCTTCACGTTACATTAGTACATAAAATACACAAAAGGAGGTCCCGAAGCTAGCTTATCAGAGGGGACCTCTTGCCAAGAATACATAATATACGTAACAATCTGATTAGCAAAGTGACAATGCGGGAATGGAAATTAAGACAGGTTTACATAATAAAAACATTTTTTACACAATTCTAAAGGATAAAATCTTGGAGCATAGTCTATTCTCTTAAGTTATAAAGGCACATAAAAGCTATTTTGATGAAACAAACAGCAACAAAAATGGTAACAAGGATGAGGAGAAAAGTAGAAAAGGTATAAAATAATATGCACATTTTTATACAATAATGCATATATACAAGTGCAAGCATCGCAAAAATAAACCTTTAACCCTCATGAAGGAAAATAAATAACAATGATTTTTCAATGATTTTTGAAATGATGATGAAGCAAGAGATGACATCGTCAAGGAAGCCAGTGAATTCTATAAAAAGATAACAGGAAAGTCAGCCGTCTGTTTTTCATAATTAGTGTAGATTATCAGAAGGGGCAAATTGTTATTGTCAGCAAATTTTGTATTAGTATTACATTTCATAACTGTGTCGAAGAAAGACTATCCAGAATGATATCATTAGCGCGGGTGTGAAAAATCGATGTTCCTAATTTATGGTCCAGTCGTAAGGATAATGGTAGAATGGCCAGAGTGCACAGCCTGGTTCTATAGATGAAGACAGCTGATAGTATGTAGTTCCCCAAGATTGTAAACAATACGTAATGCAATATATAATGTGGTGCAAGAACTTGGCACGTTCATAAAATTCAAATGCTTGTCAAGAATAATACCAAGAAGGGTGACCAAGTTAGAAGGACAGAAAATGCGAGTGTTTAGGCAAAGGTAAGGAATGAATGTAGTTGCCTATTGCGAGGGTGAAAAGTCATGAAGTTGGCTTTACTAGTACTCATTTTTAAATCTTCTCGGCACCAGTTATTGACATTAGGTAATTCATGGTTCAAGTTCTTTTGTTAGATTAATAAGGTCATTGTCATAAAATATTGTCTCCCGCATAAAGAATGCAGTCAGAATAGCAAGGCTGCATGGCAACACCTTAATATATATAAGGAAAAGAAAGGGGCCAAATATTGAGTGGAACAGCTTGATTAATAATTCTTATATTAGATAAAGTGTTAGCAAA
This sequence comes from Amblyomma maculatum, assembly GCF_055883805.1. NCBI lineage: Eukaryota > Metazoa > Arthropoda > Arachnida > Ixodida > Ixodidae > Amblyomma > Amblyomma maculatum. The sequence continues at coordinate 100,658,252 of NC_139349.1, read as the reverse complement.
TTTAGCTACTGAACTCTGTCAGAGAGGCAGCTGTGTAGAAGCGTGAGGGCTGGGCCATTATGGTTAATGTTGTGGTTAATGGTATCAAGTGCCCTATTAAAGTCGATGAAAAGAACAATGAATAAAATTAGTGAATGCTATTAATGCTAGTTCAGTTCAATAATTAGGTATAAATGCAAACTGACAAGGTGCTAGTATATTGAATTTTTTAAGGTATGTTGTCAGGCAGATGATTATTAGTTTTTTAATTAGTCTGCATAAGAACAGCAATATAGTTACTAGGCAGTAGTTAGAAAGAAGAACCACTTTTCCTTGCTTAAGCTCAGTTGAGAAACAATCTGTTATAAATATGATATTTAAAAGATACGCTAGAACATGACAGATTTCTTCAGAAATGATCTTGATTTTCGTGGGAACGATGTCATCTAGCCCAGCTCCAGCGATAAAGATGGATGTATGTGGAGAGCTGGCTGGTATCTGAGACTAAAAGCTTGATATTAAATGCGTTGGCAATTTTGCCGAATATGTAGAAATGCTATCATTAATTGTGCTGAGAATTGGATCTGAGCTATTTTGATTAAGTAATTCTTTGATCAATTACCTGTTTTTACGCGAGTTATTGCCATTATTAATTTCTGTTTGGTAGTATTTTTGCTTGGCATCTTTGAGTATCGCAGAAAGTGTTGTGGAGTAAGCTTTAAAAAGTGTTTTTAAGGTTGAGCTTGCTTAACTTCCGTTATCTTGTTTTGCGAACTGAGCATAAAAGACTGCTGGTCATCCAAGGATTTCTATACTTCCGGACAAGTTTTTGTGCCTACAAAGCCAAAACGCATCTGCTCGCTGCGCAGCAGAATATAGTCCCTTGGTAAATTATATAGAGTGTGCTCTGGAATATTATATATTTACAGAAATGCCTATGTTGTTATTACTTCAAGATTGTACTACAATATAGGGCAGTACAACTTTAGTGTAGTGCATTTTAAAATCAGTACACAACACCGTGCAAACGGGGTGGCTACGCCATCTGCCAGCAGCCCCTCGAAGCGTACGTCGGCTGCTGCTGCTGCTGCTGTGTCTACCAGTCGGTTTCTGTGTGCTTTCGCAATGCGCTTGCTTCAGCAATGTACGTAGCGCGTGATATTAATTAACCACGAATATATGTTCACTTATACCGTAAGTAGTGTAAAGAAATACATTCCTGCGTCGTTGGAGGCTCGGAAGCCATTATTTCGAGCAAGGGCGGAGCTGAAACCGAAACCTACCCGAGGTCAGATATGCCAGAATTACATAGTGTAGTAACACCATGACAAAAGCTCCGCCCCTGTGGCTCCATAGCCACAAAAACATATCCGCGAGTATAGGCACAGAATATTCTTCGTGTCAAGGAACTGTTGTGCATTCGTTAAGAGCATTGCTAATTAGGTTAGAAAATTACTGTATGCTGTTTTAGTATAGTTGTCATTCAGGATAATATCCCATTCGGTTTGTCTTATTATGTAACTAAATCGGCTGTAATCAAATAAGAGTTTGTATATTGTGGTCTACTTTGGCAATACTGTTAAAAAAATAAACATGGGGTAGTGATCAGTGATCTGGAAAATCTAGAATTCCTATTTTGAGGAGAGCTGATATTAATTAATATGTGATTGATAAGTGTACTAAAGCTGAGCAGGTCACAACGCGTTGGCACTGTCGATTAAGTTTCTAATCCACGACCGATAAAGCAGTTGAAGTAATCTGAACATGAAGGATCCCCATGATCGATAATATTAATATCTCCAGCAATAATGACGTTTATGTTTTTGTAATTAAGGCTTATGAGAATGTTATCTAGCTCGAGACAGAAGTCTGAGTATGATGATGATGGGGACTGGTAGATTGATCCAGTTATGTTTTTATTATGAAGAAATGATTTGTCAAGTTCCATCCACACCGCTTCACACATTTCTGTCGAAAATGAGATATCAAAGTGACGAGTATATGACAGGGCACATGAAATGATTATCGGAGATCCGCCGAAGCGACTATGGTTAAGATGGGCATATTCCAAACAGTACTTTCGTAAGGCGTAAAATTTTTCGTCGCTCATGCACACATACTTTAGAACTATCCTTACCACACAGGCTGCATTTGCAAATATTTGCCTCCTATGGGCCAGTATTTTAAAGGCGCATATAATATGCCTAGTCACTGACTTGTGAGACATTACCAACCAGCTGGTCTAAAACTGAACAGCAATGAGGGGTGCAGTACAGGTGAAGAAATGAAGATGTCATTGGCATGGTGTTCCCTGAACAGTGGTTCAAACATATACGGCTAGTGAATGCACAATGAAGGTCTTGCAGTCCACATGTTTGAGATGTTTGTTCCTAGGCATTATGCTGGGTGCATGCACCACTCGTTACATCGGCAGTAAACAGAGAAGTCACGCTTACAAATGGCGTGCGCTGCCCATATTTGCTCCAGAAGGTGACCTTGCTCTTGGAACGATGTCCCGTGCGCTGGTCAAACATGGAGCACTCATCGAAGGGCGGGCAGTACAGGTGGAGGCTTACGGCGGGCTCACAGTGGCTCGGGTTCTCAACCCTGTGCAGGCCCAGTGAATCTGCAACATAAAGAATTGTATAGATTGACAACTCTTCTGCAACTCTCTCTAGCAACAGTAACTTAATTGTTTAAGCATGGCACAGATACTACTGTTCGTAGCTGCTAATCTAGCGCATCTGCAGTCTGCAACCAGGAAAATAATGAAGGGCAAAATGCCCCTAAAGGAAAATCATGCAAGTTGCTACAAACTTGCTGTCTTCTGTCATTGTGGTAGACATGATGAGTAGTCAGCTGCTTGTGATGCTTGATAAATGACATAAACCAAACCAATATACACCGCTGCTTTAGTTTAACGTCCCAAAGAGACTCGGGCTTAGAGATGCCGTAGTGGAGTGCTCCGGAAATTTCGACTACCTGTTTTGTTTTTTTTTAACGTGCTTTGACATTGCACAGCACACGGCGCCATGCTTTTTGCCTCCATCGAAATGCAGCCACCGTGGCCGGGATTCGATCCCGCATCCTTGGGCACAGTAGTCGAGCGCGCTAACCACTGCACCACCGTGACGAGGCAGCAGTTTGTTTTATAATGCAGACAAAAAGGCTCCAATTACAACTAAGCATGGCAGATGTGGGTATAAATGGGCTGGTGGTTGAAATGTGAGAAGTATTCGTCTTTTAATGGAAGTGTCTTTTATCAACCTCACTGTGAGAATAGTACCAGCTTAAAACCTGTTTATACACCTGCTTTGCATATGACAATGATTACACACAATGATTGCAAATTCACAATGATTGCGTACACAGGTCTCCTCATACAAGAGGGAAACATTTTCTGGTAGCACTTGTGCATGCTTTCTGAATGGAACGGAATATTACAGGACAAAATCTGGGCCACATCCCATCACTCATGACTATGGGGGCAGAGCTTTCATCACTGTGTTACTGCACTTCCACCTTTACTTGAAATGATAGTTTTCGAGCCATCAAAGACAAAGAAATGTGTTCCTTTACACCACTGAAGGCCTAAATAAACATAAATTTGCGGTTATTGAATATCCCAGTCTACAAGCGCGGTTGAATCAAGCACATTGCGAAAAATTACAGAACTGGCGAGTGAACGCAGCAGTAGAAGCAGCCGACGCGCTTTGCAAGATTCCTGACAGATCGCACAGCCATCGCATTTGCACGTGATGTACCAATCTTAAAATGCACTACACTAGTGCTGTACAAGCTTGCATTGCAGTACAATCTTGATGTAATAATAATGTCAATATTTTCCTAATGGTATAATGTTCTAGAGTACGATCAGATTTGCAAAATTTCTGAAGGAACTATATTCTGCTGCACAGTGAACTGATGCATTTCAGCTCTGTAGCTTTGGCAAACAGTTGTCCAGAAGTTAGTGACACTTCTGTTCCCATTGCCTCCCCCTCCATGCACACTAACATTGTCATTGATGTGGAAGCATTATTTTTTTCAACGTGGAACTGTACTGCAAGCTTCCACCTTTTGTGGTGAGAGTGGTAATGGCATTGCAGCCTACTTTCAGCAGTCACAGTGACTGACGAGTCTTGTGGGTCATGTGATTATCTTTAATTCCTTAAACTGACACTAACAGTTTGTAATAACTTTGGCTATGCTAAGCAGTATCGTCAAAATGATCAAGTTATTTACATTAATTAAGACTACTGGAATGATTGAATGAAAACAATGAAAACCAACTGAAATCTGGCTGGTTTCAACTGTATTTGCCCAGTCAAAAGCCACCAGTAAGAACTGGCAATGTCAACACAAGAACCACAGTTTGCAATACATCTGTTTGGAATATAAAAAAAAATAAAATTAAGAAAAGGCTGGCAATTGAATTCTAGCATCGAAGGCTAAAATATCTGGTTGGTCTCCTCATTGTTCCATGCTGCAGAGCTACTGCAGCAGTACATGACATCTGAGACCGGTTGTTTACACATCACGTGCCTCCTATACAGTATGCACATGGTGTGCTTTCATCCCACGTGTCACACTTCTGCTTTTTTAGATTGTTTTCACTGACCGACTCAGCCGTACTTTTGCAAGAACAAAGCAATTTCAAGTATTGCGGGGTGTGACAACAAAGCCTTATAGGACAAGCAGCAAGGCGAAAGTCAAATGCTAGAAAATAAAACTTGCCCATGAGCTTGATGGGAAGACAATGTCAGAGTTTCTATACAATAGCCACCAATGTTTATCACTATATTAAGGCACAGTATGTTCCCGGAGAAAATTAAAAAAAAACGCTTTCTCTATTTTATGAAGTTATTGGAAGCGATATGTATTTTTACTGTAATATATGTGGCACCACTTTGAAAAATGACTTCATAATACAATCGCCGACCACTTTTTCGGACTTGGCGGGACTCGGAAAATGGTGCAAATAATCGAACAGTCCAAGAAATTAGTGAACCTGAAAAAAAAAAAGAAAAAAAAAATCACTTTTCAGCAAAAAATCAGCTTTACAAATCACAAACTTTGCCGCTCACCATGTTACGTTTATAAGTCAATAATGGGGAGTTGTCGCATACGGACTCTCCAGCGCGATCTGATACGGCGGGCCTGGCCGCCAGTGCGGGCACGCTGACTGGTCCGACGCGGTAGGCGTGTGCGCCGCCAGGAAGCACGTAACTCGCTCAAAGTGGTCACCTGATACGCAGTGGTTCCCCGCAGAGGTGGATCATGCTAAGCCGTCACCACTATAGCCCTCCAGTTAGAATATCTCGGCCAGACAGGCTTTCGTCATTTTACGATGTACTGTGAACCGCAGGTCAAGCTCATGCCGTGAACAAATGCAACGCGCCGCTCGAAGCAGTAATCGCAATAACATCCAGTTTCCGTTTCCATGATTAACGATGATTGCAAAGACTGCGAGATGCAACTCACGGGAAAAAGATAAACAACGGACCGAACGAAAGCCTACATGAATGCGCTGCCGCGCAGAAAGCTTGCGCTTTGTGGACCATTTTGTTACGTAATATGTTTGACCATGGTGCTTACCTGATTTGACCGCGCATGGGTAAAAACCAGAACCATCTGCGACGAGATTGAGGAGCAAAAGACGCCATCGCAGTTTCTGGCAAACGGCAGTTGTGGCGCCATCTGCCGTCGTTAAAGGAAAGCGCTGCGGCTTTAAAGCACGCGGGCAAAGATGACGCCACCGCTGCCCTTTGCCAGAATATTATTGGTTCATAGGAAGGGAAAGGCGCAGTATCTGTCACACTTGCTATGTGTACACCTGAACCGCGCCGTAAGGGAAGGGATGAAGGTGGGAGTGAAAGTGGAAAGAGAGAAAGGGGAGCCTTAGTGGAGGGCTACGGAGTAATTTCGACCACCTGGGGACCTTTAACGTGCGCTGACATCGCACAGCACACGGACGCCACTTCGTTTCCCCTCCATCGAAACGCAGCCGCCGAGGTCGGGTTCGAACCCGGGAACTCCGGACAGTGGTCGGGCGTCTTACCACTGTACCACCCCGGCGGGGCATGCCAGAATATTGGCGTTCGAGTTTTTCACTTCAATCTCGTAACAGACAGAACCGTCTGTTTTTCATAATGCGTGGCCAAACCAGGTATAAGCACCACTGGAAGACCAATTACACAACAAAATGGTCAACACGCAAGCTTTCTGCAGCCCCGCCGGGGTGGTGCAGTGGTAAGACGCCCGACTACTGTGCCGGAGTTCCCGGGTTCGAACCCGACCGCGGCGGCTGCGTTTCGATGGAGGCGAAACGAAGAGGCGTCGTGTGCTGTGCGATGTCAGCGCACGTTAAAGATCCCCAGGTGGTCGAAATTACTCCGTAGCCCTCCACTACGGCTCCTCTTTCTCTCTTTCCACTTTCATTCCCACCCTCCTCCCTTCCCTTACGGCGCGGTTCGGGTGTCCACAGAGCAAGTGTGACAGTTACTGCGCCTTTCCCTTCCTGTGAACCAATTTAACTTATTTAACTTTCTGCATTATCACCGCAAGCGTTCCTCCGGTTGAGGCGGGAGAGTTCTTCAAAACAGTTACGATGAAGTTGCAGATTGTGTCTGGGACAATATACACTGAAACCCATCATTCTCACGACAACAATTTTCGAGGTGGCTAACAAAATGGAAATTTTTATTGATCGTCTGCCCGCATTAGGGCCCGTATTCAGAGTTTGCGTCGTTATCAAAGTGTCGCTAGCTCACGTGGCCTCTAGTCACCTGATAGGTGGAAACGCCGGTAACGGGTGTTGCCACTACGGAACCGGAAGAGGTGGCAATATAATGTTCCGGAGTTTCGGCCAATCAGATGACTCGAGGTGACGCGAGATAGCGACACTTTGATAACGACGCAAACTCTGAGAACGTGCCTAGGGCCCGTATTCCGAATTTGCATTGTTATGGAAAGTGTCGCTATCTCCCCGACCTCGAGTCATCCGATTGGAGGAAACAACGAAACATGATGTTGCCACCTCTTCCGGTTTCGTAGTGGTACCGATGTTTCGACCAATCACTATAATAATAATAATAATAATAATAATAATAATAATAATAATAATAATAATAATAATAATAATAATAATAATAATAATAATACTTTAGTTTTCCTTTACTACAAGGAAAGGAAAGGAGCAGCCGCTAAAAAGCTGCTTCGAAGAGCAGCTTGACGGGGCAGCTGCCCCTACATATGACGGCATTTCACAGCAGAGAAAGTCACGCCCACACAGTGAATAAACAGTAAATGGAGAAATAATTAGACCACAAAAAAGCACTAAGTAAATCAGGAAAAATACATGAAGATAAAGAAAGAAAGAAGATAAAGAATGAAGAAAGACTCGAGGTCACGTGAGATAGCGACACTTCGATAACGATCCGCAAACTCGGAATACGGGCCCACGTGTCGCTTAAATTGTCACGTATTTGACTCGAGCTACCTGAGCGCTGAGCCGCGCACCGTCCGCGACGAGTGACCGCTTCGTCCTGGCCGCGGCTCAGCTCAGCAGGTCGCTCGAAACATACGTGGCAATAAAACTCGGCCAAGAATACGCCAAGTAACCTCCACCAGATGTCACGAACCAATTGAAGAGCAGTCGCAGACGAGGGGGGCCGTAGAGCGTCCATGTTTTAATGCCAAGCTCAGAGTCCAGCTCGAGTGCTTCTTTTGTGACCGTGACCACTTCGTCCTCGTCGCGGCTTAGCGCAGTCAGGTAACTACGTGGCATTAGTTCCCCATGACCTCGACTCTGCTCAAGTCTGAGGCTCGATCGAGCTACCTGCTCGCTGAAGCCGCGATGAGGACGAAGTGGTCACGGTCGCAAAAGGAGCGCTCGAGCTGGACTCTGATCTTGCCATTAAAACCTGGACGCCCTACGGTCCCCTAAACATCTGCGACTGCCCTTCGTGTGTTTCTTGACATCAACATACTGGAAGCTGTATACTCAAGATCTCACAGATGTGCACGTTTCTAGGGAGCCTAATGTTGATCCGCGGTACCCGCCCGGCGCAACATGTATAGGCTCCCCACAGGTTTCGAGCTAGGCATGCCCCTGCGGATAAGAACATTGGTTACCTCGCAGTTCGCCAAGCCCCTCAATATTGTGGGGCTTTAAATCGACTGGGGTGTCTCGACACGCGCCCGCTGCCCATCGAGGCACCCTAAATTGGCTGCTCCCAGCTGCTCCGTTCACCTTATAGAAAAGTTCTCCAGCAGCCTCTACAGTTTTCGGGTGATTCTGTAAAATTCTGGCAAGCTGCAATGCTGAAATACTTATCCAAAAACGTGGACCATCACAAGTTACCATGTGATCGGTGTTTGAGCTTAATAACCCAGTAGTATGCGCAGGTGAATTTCTTTTTTACAACTATGTAGGGCCGATAAAAATTTGGAGGACGCTTAAGCTTCGCCTTTAAGAATGGAACGCGATAGCGTTATCGCGCCTCGTTCGCACTGTCTACTCATTTGCTTGTCGCGCTTTTGAGTGACACAAAGATGTAGTTCACATGATACGACACTCGATCGTTAACTTGTCCAAAGCATGACTCAGGTTACAGTCGTAGTTCGTCGGCAACATCGTTGCCGATCCGAGCCGGCGCGATGAAGGTCTCGGAGGCCATGCCCTGTCTATCTTATTCCGTGCGCCACGCATGATGGCGCTACGTGCACGCCAAGCGAAGAGGAAGTACAGCGGAAAAGTAATTTGCCACTCTCTTAACTGCGTGTTCTGTAATTCTGTAATTTACATGCTCATAATTATTATTATACGCCACAATACACTTCCCTAAGGGGCATTTCTGAGACAACACCGCAATCAATAGACGCGCCTTTGTCCATTTAAAACCATTTAGCTGGCGTGGCGGAGTGGTTAGCGTGCTCGTCTCGCACCCCGGAGGCCCACGTTCGATTCCTCTGGTCGGCGATTTTTCCTATTTATTAATGCTTCTGGGATGTTTCGCTCACGGCCAACGCCGGACGACGCGGGACGGCGGCCGCCGACGACGACGACACGGACTTTTCTGCGACACGGGGCCCTTAACGCGAATTAATACGAAGAGCTTCTCACGATCCTCCGGAGAAAGTGCTTTAGGCTATATGAAGCGGGCGTGGGGTAGAATTCTCAGCTTTTTCCTGTGCTAGGAGCACGGTGAAGGAATATATATATATATATATATATATATATATATATATATATATATATATATATATATATATATATATATATATATATATATATAGGAGCACAGCCCAGTCTCCAATATGGCAGTCCCTTCGACCACTTTTTTGAAAATTCATTACGCTGCGACAAGCGCCTGTCTGTCGGGCTCCAGCCGTTTTATAGCACTTATGAGCGCGTTTGTGCAGATGGCATGTCGCACAGCTGCTTCGCGTCCGCGCCGGTGCAACGACCGTGACAGGAATACGAGGACAAGCTGCACGCATGGGTTGATAGCGATGTACTGCTTGCAGATGGCTTGCAGTGTACAGTCATTATGGCGAGTGTCATGCGACGCAGAATGTCTCCGGAAGTAGTGGTGCCGAATGTCACGTGACGGGACGTCATAAGCAAGAATTGCGGTAATATATGTATGAAGTTGGTGGGAGTACAATATGTCGTAATGATAGCTAAGACCAGATATATCCCGTCGTTCCTCGATGCTCACTCCACATCCGTCACGACTCGCTCGCGTCATGACTGATGTCACAGATCGCATAACAACTGCAACGTCAGCCGTGGTCTAGGCGCCGAAGCTGCGACTTTGGTACGACATGCACAAAACTCCCGTGGCAGGGCCCTCGTACCCCTCTTGTCGCCTCTGGCGCGCTATATCACTAACGAGGGCCTCCATAAAGTGGCGTGAGATGCCATCTCTTTCGCTTCAAAACTTAAAGGCAACCATTCTTTCTGCAGCTTCCGAGTGAGGTCGCCTTTTCGCTGCTTAACTGGAATGCATCTGCTAGTCTAGCTACCGACAAGGATTCACAGCACCACGTGACCTAGAGCAGCGGATGTTTTCAGAGGAGGATAAGTGGAGTGGGCGCCTTCAGATGTTGAGGAAGAAGAAGACTGGAGAAAGTGTTGTCAGGGAAGCAGAAAACACATGGGGTATCAATCAGCTAGTGGTCGCGCGGAGGCGCCCACCGCATGTAATAAGCGTGGGAAATTGGGCGTCACAGTGCGCGAGTGAGCTTTCGCTTTCGTACACATATTTTCGATCCTAAGTTTTTCAAAAAAAATTTTTTTTGCTGTGCGTCCCAGGCTGCACAGTGTAAAAAATACATTTGATGGGGCTTAGCTTTAATTAAACCCGGTAGGTTGCGAAAGCAATAATAGCATGGCTACGCTATAGTTCAGCTCATAGTGTAGCCAGTTGGGGTGTATCATGTTGACCGCATGATTAACACGGGACACATTGGACACACATTGGAGGCACACACTTCCGAAGGGATTATTCGTGAATTGTCTATGAAATTCAATCGTAGCCGAGCCAAATTCACTAACTCTTCTCGCGTACTCTGAACGTCGTTGCTCTTCCAAGTTCTTCGTTGACACAGTGAAACCAGCCTTCACAAGTGACGCTTCCAGTCTCATTTTCAAACGTACAGCTCGTTCTTGCGACGTCACTTCTGTACGCCGTTTCCTCCGGGTCTCATCATACTTTACTTGTCGAGCAGCACGGCCAACATGCTCCTTTTTAAGCCGTTGTTGCCGTTCTTCTTATTTCCTGAACGCGTCGCTTGCCGTCTTGTCGAATTCCAACATTCCTGACTGCTGCGTGAACACGTCGACAGAGTCTTCACTGTTCAAAGCGTCCATTCTCTCAACTTTGAGAGAAAAGGCGACAGCAGCGCCTCCACTCGGTAGCAGCGCGGCTTCAGCTGCAGCGCGCCGTGCCTACTGACCGCCGCCACCACCACCCGACGACTCGACTTGGTATCCCATCTCTCGCAGCTGGCATGACGTCATCATCTCATCCGCGGCGCGCCGTGCCTACCAACCGCCGCCGCCACCCGACATCTCGACTTGGTAGCCCATCTCTCGCAGCTGGCATGACGTCACAGCCATAACGTGCCCACCGACCGTGGCTACACGAAGGGCTGAAAATGGGAGTAGTATTACTTTCGCAATAAAAAATCGCACCCTTAAATGTGTATCGTCTATAACTCACACCCTACAGAAAGCTCCAAAAAAGGGTGCATCAGGACCTCAAAACACCCTTTCTGAGGGATGTAAGTTATTGACGCGAAAAGGGTGCGATTTTGCAGCGAGCTGCACTACGCTGCAAGCACCGTAACTACGCTAGTCGGAGCCGTGTTTCGAGTTGTCAACCGGCCAGAACTGCGCATGCGCCGTTACCATGGCAAACTAGCTGCGCCGCAGCGCGGGTATTCGGCCTCTTCGGCTCGCCTATGTCCACCGCTGCGCGACGCGTGACGTTGCGCCTCACCCCCGAGCATACGCTGTTCCAAATGTTTGTCAGCTGCGCCTGGCTACCGAGCTTGACGTATAAAAATCCCTGGGGGTATTCGCTTTGCTAGTGAGGCGCTCTATTCAAGGTGACGGTGAGCACGTGTACTGCGCGCGGCATCTTCGCCGCAGTTGCGAGAAGCTGCTTCGGACGACTCCGAAATCGTTGCTTGACATGAGGAAGCCCGTCAGCGTAAGTATGAAGCTTGAAGGGCTAAGCGTGCGTCGAAGACGCCTGAAGAGCGGGCAGAACGTCTCGCCAAACGGCGTCGTCAAGACGCTGAGCTATGCACCACAGCTGAGCGACATATGTCAAGCCGATGCCGAACCCCAGCAGAATGTCGGGAGAGGCAAAGAAGACGCGCCGAATGACCGAACACACCATTCGGTTGGCGGCCAGCGAGAACGTTCGAATCTGACCGTTATTGTCAAACCAAAGCTAAACCCAGCTAAACGTAGCTTTCGCTACGTATATCCTGGCCTAGCAAAGCTAAGCCGCCGCCATTTTTTTCTTTTTTTTTACAACGTGAGTCTGATTACATAACGGCGCACCTCTGTCTCCGAAAACCATTGCGACTCGTCGCGATGCTGGAGGTCGTTCTTGCGGCTATGAATAACACCAACCGCATGGAGTTCTCAGCTTGGTTTCACGCGTAGTGCAACATATTCACACGATTACTGAGCAAATTAATGCACGTACGCGTCTCGCACGTTATGTTATGCATTCTAAAAAGCAATGGAATTCTAGCTGTTCCTCTGAGGAAGTAAACACTTTCCCGATATATTTCACCCCTTTTTCAAGAGCTGCCGCATTCCCAAGTAGCAAGTTCTCTGCGGGCGTAACAGTGATCTCAAATCAACTTTGAATAACGAAATTAAGCCAACGGAACATCAACCCGCTGATTTCTGTTGGAGACCCGGACAGGTTGCCTTTTGAGAAACGTTAGAACGGATGCGTATGCTTTTAAACGAGTATATATATATATATATATATATATATATATATATATATATATATATTATATATATTATATATATATATATATATATATATATATATATATATATATATATATATATATATATATATATATATATATATATATATATATATATATATATATATTATATATATTATATATATATATATATATATATATATATAGAGAGAGAGAGAGAGAGAGAGAGAGAGAAAATATTACCCTACCCAAACCGTACCGAGGTATTTGCCTACGACCGCTAAATAAATTGTAATACAATTTATTATGTCATCGGTTTTGCTTTCAACAGCTGAACGAGAGCAGCGACGTCAATGTTCAGTATAAGTGACGTGAGGCACAAACCTGCAATAAATATCTTACTCGTACCTCGTTATTCTGGCTGTCTTTTAGCTTTGTAATGAATGAGGACGAAATAGCTATTGTATCGCGGTTTTATTTTTCCGTGCTCGCGTGATCAGTATCGACCTCCGATGCAACAGCCAGCGCTCAGCTGTTGAAACGGAAACAGACTAGATAAAATTTTGAATATTATTTAGTGGTTATAGGGGAAAATTAGTTTATTGGCTCATGTGTACAGGTACGGTCATAATATTACGGAGCCGGCTTCTGGTATTTGACATTTTCTCACACCTACCGTAGAGAATATTCAGCGGCATGCGTTTACGTATGTACACTATAAGCATCCTAATCTTTGTTATGTTATGTGCAACAAAAGATTTTATCGCCAAGGCATGCTTTGTATTATTATCAGCCGGGAACATTTGCCTTACGCATCATTCCAAACGAAGCCATGGAACCGAAAACAGGCTATATATGTTGTACTGCCCCTCGCGGCTTGTTTTTGTACACGTTTTGAGAAGTCAAGCAATCCAAATGGGTCGTAATTTACAAATCGCCGCCGTGGCAGAGCTTGCATAGGTCGATAACTGCAGGCAAAATCGGTAGCGCATCGCAGAAAATTTCAACTTGAAAGCTAGTTCATGACGTATAATGAAGATCTGATCTTTGTGAACACAGTATGTTGGCGTTTTGTTACACAATTCACGCCGGAAGAAAATGCTCGCTGTACCTAAAATATCTAAAAAGGTACTTAAAAGCAAATCGTGTCGGTTTATTTGTCCATTTATGCAGAAGCTTCTCGCCTGATCCAAAATATCGGTTGTTGGTGCAAAGGTTTTTGTCTCTCGAGGACTGTCCTGCGAAGAGAGTCGAATGTGTACTCCCTTAGCTGCCGCTATGACTGTTTCTCAAAAAAAAAAAAAAGGCATAAATCCTCTGCTGAAACTTATCCTTTTCCATGTAGTACTTATTGATAGTGTTCTTGGGACGCATTCGGCTGTTTGTAATGATCCCCATATTCACAGTGCATAATTAGCGACATAGTTCTGCGAAAGATATACCGCGCGAACTAGAAGAGCCACATACCAGCGCTGTGTAGGACGGCGCTGTGACTGCTCAGATAAGCAGCGGGTGTCCTCATTAACATGTTCTCGCCACTCTTGCTCACGGTTACACGTCGCAAGAAACGAGTAGCTGCGGCGCGCCGTTCAACCTCAAGCTCCTCTTGAGTATCAGCACCTCGCACTAAGCACATTAAACCGGACGGGGCAACGCAAGTTCTGGTGCTAAAATGCGCTAGCGCTAGCTCACGCTGTAAGATGTCCTGCATGTTTCTAATTCAGCACTGTGCACGCCCTGCTTTGCGCGCAGGTTTAGGCCCTAGAGACGTTTGTCTGGTATTGTACTTGGCAGAAAAGGGCAAAGAAAATGGACAATATACACTCGAGCACAAAGGACTTGTAGGCGATGCGTGTCAGACGTGTCCTGCACAAGGCTGTTTCATGTGACTCCTAAGCTGACCAAAAGTACACGCACCAGGTACACTAGCCAAAGCAAGTTCCGTGGCGTAAGCATGCATACCGTTGATGTAGGCAACGGTGTTCAGCTGCAGCTCGGTCTCTCCCTTCTTGACCATGGGCGCCTCCACGCCGTCCTGCGTCCGGGGCCAGTCAAAGCGAACCTCCTTTAGCGTCCCGGCCAAAACCTGCGGAGGCGGTCATCCGAACTGCTAAATGCAACCCGTTGACCATGCTTTGCAGTTCGTCGCCCGAGTCTTACAGCAAGGCAATGTATAAATCATCCGCAAATCGCAGGTTGCCAAGACAGTCTCCATTAACTCTTATCCCTAAATGCTCTCAATCCAGGTCTCTGAATACTTCCTGTGAATACTTCCCGTGAAAGCAAGCGGTGACAGATGAAACCAGAAGAAAAAAAAAACACGAATCCTTCACCTATAGACCTTAGCCTTTTCATGCTTTCCCGCCATGAAGGAAGTCTATAACCCATTCGGTTCGCTGTTGTGCATAGCTTACGGCACTCCGTACTGTAGACACTGGTACCATACCTTCATGAAGCAGTGAGAATCTGCGTGGTCGTGTATGCTGCTACCTTGTCCTTCGGACCAGCAAAGGATCATCAGGTTGAATTTGCCATTGCCTTCGTCCACCAGGTTCCTCGTATACCTGCACCGTGAAAGCGTCCAAAGTTGAGAATACCAGAACAAAGACTATAGTGCGCGCAGCTGCGAGCGTTAACTGTCAAATCTAGTGATAATAATTGTACTTGGTATGAAAAAGCAGCTCCTACAGAGCATACTATATAATCAGTGACATTAGATAAGGCCACTGGCCCAAGACATATGTACGTACGACAAGCATAAAAGAAACATTTCTCACATCAGACGGTCACATGATGACGTCATGGCTTGATAATAGTCTGCGTATGTTAGATACCACAGCGCATGCCTTCGAAAGCGTGCTATTTTTTTTTATTTTTATCGGCAGGCCTGACGACGTGCAGTCAAAGCAGTCAGGGCAGATCAAATGCCCTAAAGAATAATTATTGCTCTCGACCTACTTGTGCAACGCGGCGTAGTTTAGAGGCCCTATACTATTTATGGTATGGCAAGTGGTGTTCAATGTAGCGAAGCGACGAACGCCAAAGGTCGGTTATCGGCCGATTACCAAGGCCATGCATTGATATGCACGCATCCGTGCCCTGCCACAGAATTTTTATCTGTTGTAGGCCGTCATTGCACCCGGCACCGTTTCGATGGTGGACGACGGCTGTTGTCGCGGCGCGCGTCTTTCTCTCCCTCTTCCTTTTCTCTTCTGTCTGCACGAGGGGGGGGGGGGGGCAAATCCGATCTGGCGACCCGCGCGCGGTCCCCCCCGCCAGCTGGATGGGCCAGTGCGGTTAAGGCTGCTAGGCTTTGTCCAGTTGCAACGGCCAGCGGTCAGTATGGGTATAGGCACTATAGTATGGGTGCAGCCGGAACCCACACTGAGGGGTTGCGAATCCCCGGGGAGGTTGTCAGCTTACTCCCTGCGGCATTGTGAGCGTGCCGCGCCCACGTAGCCCGACGCCTAACACGGGGCAAGTCTGAAGGGGTTCGGACTGGGCACGTGGAATTCGATTAAAAGCAGAACAAAATTCCCAATGTACGGGGCGGTCGGTAGGCCGAGGGAAAGCCCTGCCCGCCGCCTAGGGAACGGTGGCGTAGCTGCAGAGTACTAAAGGAAATGCAGTTAGCCGACTCCGTATGTTGGATCAAAATTACCCCTCGGTGCGAGAGAGCGCATCTCCCAGCCGCAGACACGTAGGTTTCCGCTGCCAGGGGGAGCGGGTCCTCGCGGGGCCGCGGCTGGGGCGAACCAAGTCCAGGTTCTGGGGAACTTGCCTTTAGGCTCGAAAAGGCGAAAAAGACGGTGTCAAAGTAGCCTACATGGTTTCTAGTAAGCCAGAAACTTGGGAAAAGAGGGTGGTCGCACAATGTGCTAAAGCACATGTGTCCCTCACTGTCAGTATCTTCAACGAACACGCAGAACTACTCAGGGGAGTCAGACCCCGCAATGATACGAGTCAGTTGGCTGGCCGAGGGAAAGCCCAGCCGGCTGTAAGGGGACAACGGCTCAGCCGCGCAGTACGTGAGGAACCGCGACTGGCTGGTTCATATGCTTGCATTAAGGGGAAGTAAAGTCCCCTTGTGAGGAACCGAGTCGGTACGACTGACCGAGGGAAAGCTCAGCCGGCCATTAAGGGAACAATGGCGCTGCTCGCGTAGTACGAGAGGAACCGCGGCTCGCTGACTTGGACCTCCTCCAGGGGGCAACGCCCCGCAGAACCGAGGTTAGTAGGCGGGCCATGGGTAAGCCCAGCCGGCCACCTAAAGGTGGCTCTGCCCGCGCAGTACGTAAGGAACCGCGGCTTGCTAGCCGCGGAAGAAGCGGGGGGTTTGAGACCCCTTGGTCCTGGGCGGTAGTGCTGGCCGAGGGAAAGCCCAGCCCGCTGCCAAAGGCCCGGTGGCGCTGCTCGCGAAGTACTAAGGGAACCGCGGCTCGCTGACTCAGGGCCAACTTGGGGAGTGGAGACCCCTCAGTGCCGTACCTCTGTAGGTGCGTGCACGAGTAAGTTTGCGGACATTATCAGACGGTGAACCTGGAGTGGTCAACCAGAAATTAGCCGTCAACATACTATGTTGGAGAGAAAACGGTGAATGGAGGGTTGTCTACAACAGGTGACTCTGGGCACCTCTCTTATAGTACCTTGGAGTAGGGCTGAAAGAATCTTAGTATGGCGAAATGCGCCCCTCCAGTAGCCCTAGTACAGTCGGGGCGAGGGAGCCTGACTTGGGGGACGGGGAACCCCAATGTGGCCCAGCAGCCTGTCTCATGTGGCGGAGACCCGGCGAACGTGACGTGGATGTGAATGCGCTTGAAGGCCGAGGGCCGTGCATTGGCTAAAGCGAGTGCTCGCCCTCAACTGAGGCCAAGGAATTGGAGCTCGAATCGAATCAGGATCATTTGAGAAAATCCCTAAGCTGCCCCGATCCCTCCTACAGTCCCATAACCCTTTCCCTATATCCCATTTCCCTTTTCCTTGTCCCATCCCTTCCCTCTACTTCCCAGGGGAGATCACGGGGGATCTCCCCGGGCCCGCTCTCCGGCTGTGGGCCGCTGCGTAGAGATTCCCGCATTTTTTTTGGAATCTTCGGGTTCTTTCGCCTACGGGTGCAAACACAGACCAAGCTTGTCCTTCGGGACCAATTCTTTTATATTCGATTGGATTGAGCCTGTTATACCTAGAGTGGCACGGGCAGAGGCATATTATTTTATTCTCTTTTTGGTTGCCTCATCATATTTGATGATGATGATGTCTGCACGAGGCAGCGGAGGTGGCTCAGCTGCAGAGCCAGTAGCAGGCCCGCGCATTTTCTTTTCCTTCTTCCTACAGCCACAACAACAAGTGCCGGCGTGCTTACAAGCACGCATAAATCAGTGACTAACAAACATAGCTGTCGTGATTAATTCAGTATCTATACGTGAATTACAGCATCAGGCAGTGCTGACACATGCTTCTGAATACGCGAAGCACATTGTTGCGCACCTTGGTGACGGCATTGATAATGCGCGTTGAACGTTATAAAAAAAATAAATAAGGGATCGTGCTACAATTCGCCGCGACGCAATCCTGCTGCGCAAATGCGTTGCACGACGAGAGGACATCCAGTAACGCGCCCATACACAAACAGCTCAATCGAGATGCCGCGTGACTCAGATCGAAGAAGTGCTCGCCCGAGAGGGCCCGGCCTTCCCCCTATTGAGACTGCCGACGCTCCAGCTGCGTCTCTGTGTGAAGAGATGCGCCTATGTTGCTGGCGTTTTGTTTGTCGTTTTTCACGCCTTCTCCGATGCTGTCAGCCACGAAAGGGGAAGAGGGATGCCTCACGTGCCACCTTGATTCGCACTCAAGGCCCCGCGCGCATCGCCTAGCCGTCTTCGCAGGCAGCGCCAGAAGGAAGCACGGCATAGAGCTTTAAAAGTGGAGGCAAGCAGCGGTAAACTTTTTGCGGCGCCTTCTACGATGCGGTTTTACCACTGCCAAGAATGTTTCCCCCAAAGAGGCACGCAATTAATTAGGGTGCTTCGATGCGCGAATGGGCGCGCGCATCGATTATAGTTGGTACAGTATTGTGTCCGCAGAATAAAGGCAGGCTATGAATGGTTAGCAAGGCTGGAGGGAGTGTGCATACGGTGCACGTGTCCGGCCGCAGCGCGCGCTGTAAAGTCGGCGCGTTAACTCCAGGACAAAGAGATTCGGCGCAGACAGCCATCGGGGGAAAAACACTCGGAAGGGCGCGTCCGACAATAAGACTAGTCATCAAAAGTTAAAATAAGCGAGTGTCACCCGCGTGGTGAAACCACGTGATTGCTAGCGGTGGTATCTATAATCGGTGCGCCGGCGCATGCGCGGACCGATCAAGCAAAATTCACAGAGCTTAAGCTTAACGCAATGATCAGCGTGAGCATATTGGCATTTGCCGTTTCAATGTGTGCAGCTGTAGAAGGCTCTGAATTGTAGGCCGGCAGTGCAGACGGCTAGATTCGCTCTCTATCTCTGCTCTTTCCCATAGCAACGACGTAGAGCAGTCCAAAAACTCATTAGCAGCTGCGGCGCGGCGTTGCTTCACAAGCGGATGCGGTACACGTTCAAATTTTAGCTTCCACGTGCAAGTGCCTGAGTGATAAGTATTTCCTTGAGACAGACTTATGCTCGAATGAAAATTGATGAAGACGGCGATACCCGAGAAGTGTAGTGGCACGCTTAATACGCGCTTTGCCAGACTGCGGCGATGGCTTGGTCGCAACCACTAACCGAGCCATCGCTCCAGCCTGACAAGGCAAGTACGGAGCCACTAGTACGGGATATTTTAAGGAAGGTATTGTAAGATGTGACTGGCTCCCCGCTCTAAAGTCATTCTAAACTTTAAAGTCATTAAAGTATTTTGAAACCAATTATTTGAAACCCCTTTCAATTATTATTATTATTATTATTATTATTATTATTATTATTATTGTTATTATTATTATTATTATTATTATTATTATTATTATTATTATTATTATTATTATTATTATTATTATTATTATTACCACCTTGTTACTAAAACTTACACCTGGAGCACTGAGGTACTGTTGCGCCCTTCTAACAGGTGCAGCAAGCAGCACTAGTGCACCCACTAAAAGGGTGCATCAGTACCTCAACGCACCCTTTCTGGAGGGTGTAAGTGGAGTGTTGTGCAAAGGTAATCGCACCACGCGCAGACGTGTAATTGCGGCGGAACTAGCTCGAGTAAGGTGCAAAGCGTCGAGCGTAACAAAAGGTGTCGCCGAGCAATGGAGCCGGACGACAGCATCTTCATGAAAGCCCGGAAGACAGAGCCGGAAGTTGATGGACTAGACCGTCGCGAATGAGCAGAAGATAGGATTGCGCGCCGGCGAATGCACTACGTCACGCATGCGCAGAACACAAGGTCGGGAGGGGGGCTTCATTGTCTGTCACTGGTTCCCCAAGGAAAGCTTCCTCAAGCCATAGGGGCAGACACACTGCAAAAGAAAAACGCCTTTTCTCGCCACTGCAGACATCTGCTTCGTGAGCCAAGTCGTTAGACGCAGACTTGGAGGGCGAAAAACGGGGGAAGGACCGACATCACGAGCGCGTTTTGCGAAGAGTGGCCACGTGACGTAACGCTCTCCCCCGATTATTTTTCCACCGTGCAGACAGGTCTCCGCGATATATGCGCAGCGGTCAATGCGTGGATAAACAAAAGTAAGCATTTTGTTTGCATAGACAGGCAGCCCTTCTGTGCCGATAAGATTAACGAGACCAAGAACTGACCGGCCAGCGGAATAGGGCTCTGGCTGGGGCAGCCGGAGCAAGGTTTAAAAGGAACGTAGTTTGAATACGTTTGCCTTTTGTGTATAGCTCGTGGTTGGAGATAGGGCTGTATACACTGCCATGTGGAACGCGCAGCGTAGGCGACGACCTTGCTTTAAAAAGAACTGCGCACTACAACACCACTTAATTGACATCTATAATTGAATTCTTTCAATGAAGAGAGGAAAGGACACTTGCTTCGCCCTCTCCCTGCCTTGATTCGTCTCGATCTTTGAATACCGCTGCTGCGAGCGCGGATGCGATAATAGGAGACCTCGAGCTTTACTGCTTAAGTGGGCAGTTGTTTCAGCGAGCAACGTGGATGCTAACCAGGTTCTTAATTGTAGAGGGGTAACTCTACTCAACGCAAAAGTCGGGCACTGTTCCGTGCCTGAATTTGACCTTCATTTAACCTTGGTAAGCACACCGACGACACTCGACGTTAGATGCGCTCCGATCTTTATAATCCGAGCACAGTTGGGCGAGTGTTGGATCTCAGTTTCGTGGAATTTAGGTGTGCCGAACACAATGCAGTATTGGCACCGACGTTAATGGACCTCTTTGCCATGATCATGATTAGGCGATTCGAAAAACCGACCCTCTTGCTAGCGCGTCCGGTATCTGAAATGCACTGGCAGGATATTTGCTGGCATTTCTCTAGCGTTTGAGAGTCGGTCGCGGCGACGTTAGTTTTAACGAAGAGATGGGTAAGCAATACACCGCGACATTGGTGAACGAGGATCCAGCTGTATGCCTGATCTGCTTTGAACATGTGGTTCGCGCTATCGTGTCCATACTGCGGCAGAAACAGATTTCCTACTTCATTAACCATGGTAATTACTTCATTAATTGTGTTCAGCCGCAGGTTAAACCTATCTTTTTTTAATCATCTCACAGATCTGCACCACGCGCACAAACATAGAGAGAGCATGGACTCGTAAACAGCGCGAACAATAAACTACTAACGAAGGACAGCACAGGTGTTCAAAGTTACCCTTGCCTTCACAGCTTATAAATAAGCGATTTACCAATACCAAGAACCAAAATCGCCACCAAAATACTTTAGCAGCTGTTTCGTTATCTAGAGAAATTAGTGAGCCGTGTAGTCACACTTTCTGAAGAAGCAATTAAACATATCAGTGCCGCCGAGCCGTCTGCCACATTACAAGCGACACTAAACAAAACAAGTATAGAATTGATCTTTTGTTGATTCTGAACGATTGTGTTCAGTCTTTCTTTGCTCTTGGAAATGCATTCTATAGCTAGCGCTTCCTCCGTACGACGAAAATTAATATTTAGCATGCTTACACTGAATTTCGTCTTTTTTTTTTTTTTTATGTTCTCAAAGTCAAATTATCTCCCACGTTCAAATACATCGTAACTGCTGCCTCGTACAATACCCGGCTAAAATATGAAGCAAAAAACATGCCGACTTCTATAGATGCGAAAGTGAATTTTGTCTTCGCCTGCGCCGCCGGGGTGGTGCAGTGGTAAGACGCCCGACTACTGTCCGGAATACCCGGGCTCGAACCCGACCTCGGCGGCTGCGTTTCGATGGAGGCGAAACGAAGAGGCGTCCGCGTGTGCTGTGCGATGTCAGCGCACGTTAAAGATCCCGAGGTGGTCGAAATTTCCGGAGTACTCCACTAGGGCGTCTCTTATAGCCTCAGTCGCTTTGGGACGTTAAACCCCACAAACCAAACCATCCTGTCGAGTGCGGACGTCTCACCCTATTTTCTTTATATTGTGCACCTCTCATTGTTCGCGTCTTTTGAATGTCAACATGAAACTATAATTAGAGATTGTCCTGCTTGCCAGTAACCGCACAATGAAAGCAGCAGCGGCAAACTAATGCTACTTCAACAAGACTACAACAAGATAAAGCACTGACCGCATCTCTGGAAAGTCGGGAGCCCTCGAAGATTGGAAGTTGGCATCAGACACGAACAGACTACACACAAAGCGAACGCACTGCCCTCCGCAAAACTAACACGAATGCACAATCAGCCCACCGCGCTTTGACCTGTCTTGCCTTTTTTACAGCGACAGCCGTTACTGGGAGCCCTCCCTGAGGCGTCGTGAAACTGAAGCTCGTCTTTGGAACAGCTGCAAACCGGTCAAGAGAGAAAGATGGTTTGTTGGTGGGTTTGTTGGCTTTAACGTCCCAAAGCGACTCAGGCTATGAGAGACGCCGTAGTGGAGGACTCTGGAAATTTCAACCACCTGGGGTTCTTTAACGTGCGCTGACATCGCACAGCACACGGACGCCTTGCTTTTCGCCTCCATCGAGAAGCAGCCGCCGAGGCCGGGATTAGATCCCGCGTCTTTGTGCACAGTAGTCGAGCGCCGTAACCACTGCACCACCCTGGCGGGGCGTCAAGAGAGAAAGAAGAAACAAAATAAAAGGGAGAAATGTAGAAACGCTATGTGCGTGACGTCGCTGTGCGCTTGCTTAATTGGTTTTGCTCCGCCCATAACAATATGCCAATCTTAATCACGCAAGGACTAAGCATCCATGCAGCGGTTCGCGCGGAGTTAGTGTTGTTTATCAAGCATTCTATTCAGTTTGCGAGTAGTTTAAATATCCGGGATGGCCACGCCTTTCTTCTCTGCAGCTTGCCTCTTGGCAGTATTGAGTGCACAGGAAATCCGGCACTGATGCGCAAAGTGTGGAGACAGCAAGGGGAGGGCAGAGAAGGGAGCGCGGCACGGAAACAGTGCAAAAGCACTCATTCTTCGGCACACAACTGAATCGCGTACACGTTCCTTCAATTGGATACACCGTTGTTGGAGCACCGACGCATCCGTTTCCCTCCTGTTTGCGTAGCTGGCTATCGCAGCCGAGCCTTGGACGCGACGCCCAAATCACAAGTGCATGGCGCACCCCGCGGACGTTGGCCTTGAGGTGCAAACATAAACACTACCTGCTGTTATGCTTCTTATTTCCCCTGCTGCTGCCAAACGTTGTTGCGGCGAATGTTCTATCCCCCCTCCACGGGCGCAATTTCTCATCGCCCTCTCTTACTCAGTCGCTTGCGCGCGTGAGCGAGTCGCACGTCGCACGCATGTAATATTTACTGAATAACGAAGACTGAACTGGTTTTCTGTCGGGATTCATTCATTGGAAAAGATCCTTATTACATCCCTGCTAAGAAAAAAAAAGTGTACGTTGTTGCGATACACATGTGTCAACATATAGCGTCACGTGGCTTTCACGACGGGCACTGAAAGTGAGGTGGATGATTGGGGAGCAGGCAGGCACAGCGTTCCAACTGCACTTGGTCGAACTAGCGCCAGCTGCCAGAACTAAAAGTAATAAAAAAAGTGCGTTAGCGTGGTTACGCAAAATGCGATATTAGGTGCGCCAGCACGTCATGTTTCGCTCCGGTTTCGGTTCGAGGTTCGGTCCTCGAGGTCAAGCAGGCTGCAGGCAAAAGTCGGCGAAATCGGTAGCTGGGGGCCATGCACTAAAATATCTATGAACTGCTTAACACACCCTGAGAGGGCAATGCGATGACGGTGTGTCCTGCTGCGGTGATGACGTAGTGCTTATACAGTTGCCTTCATTCTTGCCCACTCTGAGGCCATAAAGTGTCATTTTATTTCAAGGTCACGGAGAGGCTTCGGATAGACATCGCAGAAATCGGCGACTGGAGGTTTTAGTGCTAAAATGAAAACTATCGATGTATTTAAAGATTACTGGGAACATTCCAGATAAGGTGCCTAGAACACTGCAACCTCTAACATCGTGGAAACTGTTGCATGCTATCATGATCGTTCCAAACAGATCCGGTCACGTATGGTAAAAAAAAGACTAAATAAAAACAGACATAATATGGTTTTGTCACGACGGAGGTATAACAGATAAAGGCTTTGCGGCGTCCTCTACAATGGCGTCCTCTGCGATGCCGTTACATTACTGGCAAGAATTCTTTTACAAAAAAGGCAAATACAAGAAGGCTAAGGTCACGCGCCGGGTCCTACGCGAAAAACAAAAACCAGAAAATAAATCTTTACTGCCAAGCAACTGAAATGAAATACCGCGAAAAAAAAAATGACGCTGTCTCTGATAGGCTTCATCATTAGAGATTAAGTGTAAGTCGCGGCATGACAAAGTGCGAGAAAATCGTGACACGACAGCGATTCAACAAAAGCATGACAAATAGCGCAACAAACAGCTTTGATGTGTGCCGAACTTGGTCTTTTCCTCCTTTTCCACGAAGTGCCACACTTGACAGATGCTGAGCCTGCCGCATCAAAGTGCCGGTACGGCTACACGACCGAATTACTCGCGAGGTCGACGAAATATTTCTGCCTGTTTCGCCTTCAAGATGGCGCGCGAAATATGGGCATTTTGGCGAAAGAGCGACATTATGGCAGCCTAAAGTATACACAAGGGACCGATTCCAACAAAGGCAGGTGACTTGCCCATCGAGGACAAACGCTTAACTATATTATATATAGCCAGTATCGGTCTCTGGGCTAGCTCAGAGACAGATTGGTTCGAGCATAGCTGTATAGTACACAGTACACAGTTATGTAAAAACAGCAGCGGAGCGCGAGATGACAGCTTAACAGCATTCATTGTGAAAAGGAGACACTACGGACTGCAGGACGTATGGAACCGGCCCATAACAAACAGTACCTTCACTGGCAAATGCGCCATGCTTGACTTACAGTTGTGGAGCAAGACAAAGTAAATTTTAGAATAAACGAGTCAGAAGAAGCCGCGTTTTCGAGCTTCTTTTTTTTACTATTTATTCCCACGCTGAAGGTGCACAGTGACGGACGTGCTACTTATAGCAAGATAAAAATAATCTCTCACGGGCACGAGCAACTTCGGACTCTTTTTCTTGGTTAAAACGATTTGTGGGGGATATTTCTGACTTTGTGCACGTAACATCTGTTCCGGCTGCGAAGAGGCATTTACTGCTGGGGAAAAAAAAAAAAAAAAACAATTGGTTCAAAACTTTCCCGCCACTCGATTCACGTTTGTGACGTCAAAATTAAGAGAAACTTTGTGATCACCGCTATACTGGTAAAAGACGGCGTAGCGTAGCCTCAAGAATACACGGAGAAAGGGGGAAGGGGTCGATCACTTGACCATCGCAGTTCGCTCGCGAAACTACCCATGCAGCCGCGGCCGGTGGCGGTGACATACGCATACAGTCTATTTTTTTTATTTTTTTTTTTTTTACATTTCTTAGCATAAAAAAAGCTCAGTTTTCAGCGAAAAGAGGCGACTGTTCGTCAAGCCTCGGCAATTTATCGAAGCAGGCCGACCTCAATTTGCCATCAGCTGCTTCTCTAATGTCAGCGGCGTTGTGTAATCAGCCCACGCCTTATACATCCATGATCACGCAAATATATTAGACCTCACAGTAATTATGCAGCTCTGTCCTTGGAAATGTCAAAGAACATTTACCACCACGTACATGTGCGAGCTGTACATTGTCAGCCATGTGAAGTGAAATGCGCTCCAATATCCTCTGTCGCTTGACGCCCTTGTCGCAAAAGGCGCGTGGCTGCAGTATCAGACAATGATTTCTCAAGTCACAAAGCTGCACTTGATTGATTCAGGTTGGCCAAGCCAGTTTGGCAAGAGTCTTCGTGTCGACAACGCGAGGTTCCCTAACACGCATGCGCAGTTATCTGGGTGAACGATCAAACGTCGTTTCAATTCCCCTTCGCCGAAAGCACAGGCGTTACTGCCAGCGTATATGAAGCGGCCAACTTGTGCTCACATAAGCAGAGCACCGTACGACACATGCTCCTCAGCGAAGACTAAGCGGCAGCTGTGTCAGCTGGTCCCGTTAAAGAGCACGAAAAACAAACAAGCTTGGGCTGAAACTATAGAACTGCCGCCCTCCACAGCTGTTCCAGGCTGCGCGACAAAGAAGGCGGCGGGACGTATAAACGGCCTCTTCCACGTACACGTCGCGATTCGCAGCTGCTCTGGGGGCCAGGCATGTGGAGGCACCAAGATGCTGCTGTTCCTTTTCTTTTTTTCTGCACGATGTTTGGAGGATGCCGTAGAAACACCTTTTGACGCCGCGGTAACGGATTACCGATCTACCGTCTTTGCCAAAAAAGTAAATAGGATGCAGGGTCATTCGCATCGCGAAGCATTCATGCCGCCTCTAAATGTAAACCTCAGGGTAAATACGAGCCGTTTTAAAACTTTTAAGACGTTTTGATCTTCTGGAAAGTCTTACGAGTATCGTAATATACGAGAGGGAAGCAAAAAAAAAAGTGCGGCCTAGTTACTTTTTGGCAGATGCGATACACCCTTTGTCAAAAGTATAGAGCCCAAGATGTTTGCTTCCTGTGGCTAGTAATGCATCTCCGTTGATCCCAATCCAGTGAAGGCAAGATGATGTTTTACCTGGCACTGTGCAATGAGCAGGAGTTCTACGAACGCTAGAGCAGCCACTCTACACCGAAGCAAATCCCCTGGGCTCTTTGACTGCCAAAAACACACTGTGAATGATCGTGCGTCTCTAAAAGCAACACTTTCCATTGGACCTATTCACGCATGCATGACGATCACCCGCATACATACTAATAATGAAATCTGCTGCCCACAGCATGAAACTTTGTCGCTCCGCTGAGCAGTGTTTGCGACAATTTGAAAACAAGTTTTGGGAACTGCTCAACTCCGATGAGGTAAGAGGGGGAAAAAAAATTACGAGGGGTGTTACGACCAAGCATCCGCATTTGCGCGCTCTATTGTTCGCCTGTGGGCATGGATAAGTGCTGTGAATATGTGGTGATGGTCCAATGGCTCTAAGTGAGCCTGTTTCCAGGAATCCTGTTTTGTAAGCCTGTTTTGCTTTGTGGACACTCTGCAAATGCCAAATTGACCCTGTCAAGAGAACGTCTGGAAAAACACAAAGAAACGTCCCCCTGCGGGAAATAGCAGGAAGTGCTTTCTTTTGTTCACCCTTCCAGTCGAGAAGGGCTATCGTCCAGTGAGGAATGTCTACTTTTCAAAGGAGACGACAGAGTGACATGTCCGCTGACCTGCAGGACAAGAAAGGAGCATGACGCATACAGCCATTAAGTGATTTCCCAGGAATGCAGGAAAGATTTGCAATTGTCGAAAACGGACAATGCTGGGAGCGGATGCGGCGCCACGTGCACTCGGGTTTCTGAGAAGTAAAACCCCTTGTCAGAACCAGCCTGTGGTTTCTTTGCTGAAGAATAGAAATGTACCTCCTCTCCTCGCCGTTCCCAAGCTTTTCCCGCCAACAAGTGATCACGCCCAACGAATGAATGCCGGACCAGTCAGTGCTTCAGACCATCAGTGCAGTGATGTGTTCGATTGGATGCCGATACCTGAGGGGCGTGCCCTGGATTTGGTTGGTCAGCATCTTCAGAGAGGGGCTGGACATAGGGGGTTTTAAGGACGCTGCAGAGCACGAAATGTCGCTCTGGGCCCTGGGTAAACGGCTCATCCAGTCGCTTCTCGCTATGAACTCTTAACGCTTGTCATTTTGCTTATGTACCCTTCTTTTTTCATGTAAATAATCCTGTAAATAAGTTTTCTCAAAGTGCCATTAAACCTGCTTGTATATATTTTACCAACTTCGAAGATTCAATCCTACTTCAACCCCGAGTCTCTGCACGCTACCAAGTGAAGGCCGGGTCGACATAGCCCCAGCGTCACGACAACTGGTGTCCAGCGTTGGGATCTGAATCTACAAGCCACAACATCTGATGACTGGAGGTGGGATCTGGATCTACAAGCTACAACATCTGGTGATTCGAGGTGGATCAGAATCTACAAGCCACATCTGGTGATCGGAGGTGGCATCTCAAGCAACAAGCAGGCGCAACAATCGGCCAACAAGAGAGCAGCTCGGAACATCGATCGCATGTGTGGGTGAGTGCTTGGCTTTTCTTCTGATGTGGACCAAGTTCTAGAACAGGGTTAGATTTTAGAACTGGTAAAAAGTGTTGAAACGCCTTTAGGTTTGGTAGTTTGCACTGTTGTTTTGGAAGTAGCCGACACTCGGAGCGATCATGGACCTACAAAAGCTGCAGAAACCGGAACTGTTGCAATTGTGTGTGGAATTGGGAATTGATACAAGTGGTTTGGCACGAAAACCCTTGATTATAAAAGCAATCACTGATTTGGGAACCGATGATGAGGAGCTCAGTGAAGCATGGAACCTCATCGGACAAAAAAAGGAGGAGCAGCTCAGACAGCAGAAAGAGCGGGAAAACGAGGAAAAGAGGCGTGAGCGTGAACTTGAGAGGGAAAAAGAGGAAAAGAAGCGTGAACTTGAGAGGGAAAAAGAGGAAAAGAAGCGTGAAATTGAAAGAGAAGCAAAAAGGCTGGAGCTAGAAATTGAGCTCCGGAAATTAGAACTAGAGTTGAGCAAGAGGTCGGGCAATTGTCCCCAGCTAGCGGTGCCTCTTCTCAACAAGGAGGCAGATTTCAAGATGTCAAAGTACATGCAGCCATATGTGATATCAGGGGATATCGGTCTGTATCTGGCTAACTTTGAGCGAACTTGCGAAAAACTGTCCTTCCAGCGAGACACTTGGTCTCAGAGATTATTGACGGTTCTGCCCTGCGAGGCAGCGGAGGTTGTCGCGCGGCTAAGCAAGGAGGACGCGGACAACTACGAGAAGGTCAAAGCTTCCCTTCTGAGAAAGTATAGGCTTAGCGCCGAGGCGTTCAGACAACGTTTTCGGAACGCTACTAAGTCCAGAGACGAGAGCTACCCTGAATTCCTGTATAATTTAAGAGTCAATTTGGGCGAGTGGCTAAAGAGCACTGACTCCTACAGTGATAGGGACGCTGTAGTCGAGCGAATTCTTTTGGAGCAGTTTTATAACTGCCTCCCAGAAAAAGAAAGAAATTGGTTACAGGACCGAGGCGAAATTAAGTCGGCAACTGAAGCTGCCGAACTTATTGAGGAGTATGCTTCGCGCCGACAATTCAGCAACCCAGCAGTGGATAGGCCCCGCAATCCCAAGTTCAGTGTGAAAAACCGTCAGGAAAGGCACTTTGCTAGAGTTGGAAACGAAGAAATGAAGGTTTCTTCAGGCAAATTCCCTAGAAAGGACGGCAGTGAGAAAAGTGGGGAAGTGACCAACGCGCAGAACACAAAGAAAAAGCTTGAGGCTAGGAAGCCGCTCACATGCTTTAGGTGCAATGAGCAGGGTCACATTGCCGTCAACTGCCGGAAAGAAAAGATTGCTTTCTCGTATGTCAGTGACTGCGATGAAAATATGCAGCTTTTAGAACCCTACCTGCATGACCTAGTAGTCAACGGGAAGCCTTGCAAGGTACTGCGCGATTCGGCCGCAACGATGGATGTTGTCCATCCGGCGTATGTGTCGCCTTCCGACTATACAGGACAGTGTACGTGGATCCGCCAGGTAGTGGAGGAACAGAGTGTGTGCTTGCCGATCGCGAACGTGGTCATCGAGGGCCCTTTCGGCGAATTAACAACCGAGGCTGCCGTTTCAGGAAAGCTTCCTAAGTGCTATCCGTATTTGTTCTCCAACAAACCGGACATGCTACTGCGAAAGAGGGGCATCCTTTTCGGAGACAGTGTTGTGCAAGCATTAACACGTTCAAAGGCGCGAGAACTAGCTACACTGCTCATACCAGAAAAATCCACAGCGGAGGAAACGGCAGTTAAAACAGTGGTCGATGCGGAAGATAGCGGGTCGGAAAACTTTGAGAGCGAGGCATCTCAGATAAGTCAACTTGAAAGCGAGCTTGATGAGACGCGGAATGAGGACGTTATTGAGAGTAACCTCTTGCCGCCAGTCTCTAGTAATCTCACGAGACTACTAAGTGGAACCCGAGAGGACTTAGCTATGGAGCAAGCCGTGGTAAATCTAACGTTAAACCTTCCCGAGGAGATGGGGGACAACTTGATTTGCCTCAGCGGAAAAGGAAGCAACGCTCAGGAGCTTCTCAAAAAGACGGAGCAGAGAGGAGAACTAAAGAAATCCCAGCTGTCCGATCTGGGCGAAATAATAACAGAGTTTGAGGCCTGCTTCGTGGACAGGCCAGGCAGAACTGATTTGACTGAGCACGATATTGAGCTGACTTCAGACGTGCCAGTGCGATCAAGGTGCTACCGATTTTCTCCAAGGCAAAGAGAAATTCTGGATAGGGAAGTAACTCGCATGCTGGAATTAGGAGTAATAAAACCCTCGGAAAGCGATTATGCTTCGCCTATGATCTTAGTAGAAGCTCCAGGTAAAGACCCTAGGCCTGTGGTAGACTACCGAAAGCTAAATTCTCTCACCAGGGATCAAGTGTATCCTATTCCGAATATTGAGGAGAGAGTAGAACAGGTCAGTAGAGCGGCATATGTGACTACGCTGGACCTTACTCGAGGATACTGGCAAGTACCGCTCACTGAACGCGCCAGCAGATACGCGGCTTTCGTCACTCCGACGGGCAGCTACCAGCCAACAATGATGAGTTTCGGGCTCAGAAATGCTCCATTTTGTTTTTCCCGACTCATGGATAGGGTTTTAAATGGGTGTGAAACATTCGCGGTGCCTTATTTAGATGACATTGCGGTTTTTTCCGACTCATGGGCGGACCATATGGTACATCTAAGAGCTGTACTGAGCCTTTTGCGTCAAGCTGGACTAACCGTAAAGGCCGAGAAATGTTGCCTGGCAAGGGCGACCGTGGACTACTTGGGTCACAATGTAGGTCAAGGTTTCAGGAAACCCAGCGAGATTAAGATTTCTGCGGTAGCAGACTACCCGCGGCCGAGCACGAAGACGGAAATTCGAGCATTCCTGGGTCTGACTGGGTACTACAATCACTACATCCCTAACTATTCAGCTTTGGCCAGCCCTCCGACCGACGCTCTCCGCAAGACAGAACCGACAAATGTAGTCTGGGACGAACAAAAGGAAGCCTCCTTCGTAAACCTGAAGGCTGTGCTGATTAGCCGTCCGGTATTGCGAGCTCCAGACTATGACCGAGAATTCACGGTCCAGTGTGATGCCAGTGATCGAGGGCTAGGTGCTGTTCTCTGCCAGAGAGATGACGACGGTAATGAGCACCCCGTGCTCTACTTGAGCAGAAAACTGAGTTCTAGAGAGAGGGCTTATTGCGCGTCAGAGAAAGAATGCGCTTGCATTGTATGGGCCATTCAAAAATTGCAGTGCTATCTTGGAGGGGCCAAATTCACCGTAGAGACGGACCATTGTCCCCTGGCTTGGCTGCAAACTGCGACATCGAAGAACAGTCGCCTTCTTAGGTGGAGCTTGATTTTACAGCAGTACAATTTTGAAATAAGATACAAAAAGGGGAAGTTAAATGGGAATGCGGACGCGCTTAGCCGCTCTTTCTAAGCGGTCCGAGATGTTCCTCACCATGTATCCAAATTGATAATCAGGTTTTTTTTTTTTTTTTTTTTTCGTGCGCTTGTATATGTGTGGCTATGTAAAGCAGCACGTTTGGTTTTCTAGGAATACGTGGGTCCTGAACGTCTTGAGAGTGGGCTTCTCGAACAACAATGGCAGTTTTCTTTTAACCTGGTCTCTTCAGACGGGAGCCGAGTGCTTGCTTCGACATGTGGTTGAGTTTCAGACAGCTCGAGCAATTTGGCCTACAACAATCAAGACAACGCGACAAGCAACAGCGAGCTTCAAGCGTTCACGTGCAGGCCATTAAGTCGTCTCTTCATGCAGCAGCTGGGACTGTTGCCCTCCGAGACTCTTCTGGCGGGGGAGGAGGCTGTTACGACCAAGCATCCGCATTTGCGCGCTCTATTGTTCGCCTGTGGGCATGGATAAGTGCTGTGAATATGTGGTGATGGTCCAATGGCTCTAAGTGAGCCTGTTTCCAGGAATCCTGTTTTGTAAGCCTGTTTTGCTTTGTGGACAACCTGCAAATGCCAAATTGACCCTGTCAAGAGAACGTCTGGAAAAACACAAAGAAACGTCCCCCTGCGGGAAATAGCAGGAAGTGCTTTCTTTTGTTCACCCTTCCAGTCGAGAAGGGCTATCGTCCAGTGAGGAATGTCTACTTTTCAAAGGAGACGACAGAGTGACATGTCCGCTGACCTGCAGGACAAGAAAGGAGCATGACGCATACAGCCATTAAGTGATTTCCCAGGAATGCAGGAAAGATTTGCAATTGTCGAAAACGGACAATGCTGGGAGCGGATGCGGCGCCACGTGCACTCGGGTTTCTGAGAAGTAAAACCCCTTGTCAGAACCAGCCTGTGGTTTCTTTGCTGAAGAATAGAAATGTACCTCCTCTCCTCGCCGTTCCCAAGCTTTTCCCGCCAACAAGTGATCACGCCCAACGAATGAATGCCGGACCAGTCAGTGCTTCAGACCATCAGTGCAGTGATGTGTTCGATTGGATGCCGATACCTGAGGGGCGTGCCCTGGATTTGGTTGGTCAGCATCTTCAGGGAGGGGCTGGACATAGGGGGTTTTAAGGACGCTGCAGAGCACGAAATGTCGCTCTGGGCCCTGGGTAAACGGCTCATCCAGTCGCTTCTCGCTATGAACTCTTAACGCTTGTCATTTTGCTTATGTACCCTTCTTTTTTCATGTAAATAATCCTGTAAATAAGTTTTCTCAAAGTGCCATTAAACCTGCTTGTATATATTTTACCAACTTCGAAGATTCAATCCTACTTCAACCCCGAGTCTCTGCACGCTACCAAGTGAAGGCCGGGTCGACATAGCCCCAGCGTCACGACAGGGGCTTTAGGGACTAAAGCAGCGAAAGCCTGAGTGCCGCATTCTGGTACGCAACTGGCACTAATCAGTATTTAATTAATTAATTAGCCATTAAGTAAGCAATTAGTCATTAACTAGTTATTAATGAATTACTTAAATAGTCTGCATTAGTAACGAATTATTTATTTATTAATTTGTCATTCATTTGTAGTTGATCATTACTTGCCATATGGTCATATAAGGCACGCATTCGCGCATACTGTGGTTGTGCTCTGTGATTGATCGGAACCTCTATGACGTCATCCCGCTTCGGCCAATCTGAGCCGCCGCAAAAGAGGAACACATTTTGTCCGGGACAGCATGAGCCATTAAAGGCTTTCGCCTTAAAAAATAAGTGGCGTAGTACCTGAAGTGCTCTGGAAGGGAGAAAAATAAAAGGTGTTCCGGTGTCCTCTTTGACACTGCCAAACAAATCGGAGACTGACTTTCTTTATGGCAAAGTCACGGATGCCCTCGCGAAAACGAAGAAACGGCGGAACAGTCTGTCCAGGTCTTATCTCGAGTGGGCAGGAAGGCAGTGTTCTCTTATCGTGTACTACACGCGCAGGTGCACTCAAGCGTTAATCGCGAATCCAGGCAATCATCTCCAGAGTGCGTCAGCGGCGTGCGCGTCCCGACCGCAGATAATTGATCCACAGTTTACGTGCAGCATCGGCAGGCCGGTTCGCAATCCACGAACCGCGACGAAAACAACGGGTTTTCCACATGTTATGTCCACACCTAAGGCAATGTGAGGCATCCCTTTGTAAAATGCAGATAAACCGCAACTCCATAGGCTTCCTTCATAGCGCATCGAAATCCCGGAACATGAGCGGACGTAGCTGGATTTCACCACGGATGGAAAGGTGGCCGCACCGGCTGGTTATCGAATCCGTGACCTCGGTAGCGAAACACCGTACTCGTTAAGCCAACGGTGCAGGTTAAGTATGCTTCAGTAAGCGTGTCCTAGCGTGCCAACTTTATTGCCTTAAATTTAGAGAGTAATAAGGGAGCAATTACGCATTGTCATCCACCCAAGCGTAGCCCGGCTACAAAGGCCAAATGTGTAATAACTCCCTTATTAGAAGTCTACTCCATCTTGGTGGACCCCCCTAAATATTTGACTAAGTGAGTAACAGGCGGTTTTTCATTCACTGGTTCACGCTTATTGCACAATCACGGCTGATAAAATCAAGCGCTGGCGCATTCCTCGCAGATCGGCCCGATGCCAGGTTCAGTGCTAGAAAGAAAGAACATCTATGCTTCTGTCACTGTGGGCTTGACTTCCGGCGCCACTCCCTATTATAGGTTGAGTTAATGGCTTAAATTCGCCTTTGTGGGACATAACCCAAGGACTGCAGCGCAAAACTCAGGTTCTCTGGACGCACAGTACAACGGCAAGCTCAAAGGTTAAATGTGAAATAAAAGGCTAAAGCGACATTCAATAGCCTGAGAATGAAACAAGTGTTTAAAATATGTACAGTGGTAGGTATGGAAATGTGCAGGGGAGTACATCTTCACCAGCAGAGTAGTGGCAGCCGACCCGTACATTGACCGCAAAGTTTCCCGAAGAAATTAAGAAAAAGGTTGGCGTGCATTTGGCAGGCACTCGCAAGGAATGAACAGCAGTTCACAGACATCGCTCAAGAGTAATGCGTGCATATCCTGCTGACACTTACCTAATAAGCACGGAATTTTAAGCCTAACGAAACATCTTGTAGAGGTTATGGAAATCGCATGCAGAGAGCTTTGAAAAATGAAAAACGGGATTAGCGTAAGCAGACCGTAAGATAACGAAAAAACAAAAGGAGACAGTGGCAGAGAACATGCTCAGCTCACGGTATTCTTGCAGAAATGAACAACACGAAATGGACTGAGCGGTAGGCTTAATGTGGATAAGAGGTCACCGATGGTCAGTGATGGTAGTTAAATTGGGAAACAAGGGAAGGGGAAGGATACGGGAAGTGGATTAAGAAGACTATTAGAAAAATCTGTTGGTATTCGCGGATAGCACTAATGGAGAACTATACACTAGATACGAACGAGTCTAATCGGTGACCAGCGCAGATAGGCGTAAAAAGTGATTGCCTAGATGACGACGACGCCTGCCAACCACCGCAAGCGAAGTTTAACACAACAGTATATATCTGACCTTCTCTGGCAATCAATCGACAGGCATCGTCACTTGCTGAGCACCGTCAGTATTTGCCACGCAAAGGAACAACGAAAACAAATAGAAACTGATATATATATCGACAGGGCTGAAATCGGAAAGAGACCGTTCACACCGAAAACTGGCCAGCCAGAGTCACAGAAACATCGGCGCGTGCAACCGGCGAAATGTCGGTGTTGCGATTTACGCAACTTCTGTTGACGCAGGTTGGTCTTCCTTCTGTACAATTTGTATACTCTGCCGGTTGTACTCCACATGCTATTTCAGTGCATGCGTGACTCTCGCTTGATTAGACATCCCGTCAAACGACGTTTCAAACTGTTTAGAAATACTGCATTTTCATTCTTACTTCTGCTGCTCGGTGGTGACAGAGTTAAATCCCGGCCCAAGGAATGCAGATAAATTAGAGAAACTGGTTACCGGTCAGGAAAGCATAGTGACGAAATTAACCTCAACTGAAACCAAACAAGCTTTTGTGGAAACACAACTTGGAGACTTGTTCAACCAAGTGCGGGCCATAAAAGACAATTTTGAGCAGTTAAGAGAAAATGGCTGCGCCTTAAGTTATTACATAATATATTTCACGATTGCACTGGTATAAGAAAATTAAACTACCTTCAGCCTCCAAGCTATGTATCGTAAAGAAGAGACCACCCGAAAAAAATCCGACCATTTCAATGCAAAACTATTTTAAACATTCTTTCCCAGAACCGCGGAGGAGTGGAATAATTTGCCAGTTTCTGTGGCTTCTATTTTATGTAATGACGATTTCTTTTTAGCGCTGAACGTTTAAGGTTTTATTTTCTTTGTGGTCCCCTTTCTTGTCATTTATTTTAAAGCAATGTCTTAAAGCCTAGCTGTCCTGTGTGCCGAGATATTGAGGTGAAAAGTGTGTGCACTATATTGCCATGTATTGTCAAGAGAAACTGTGCTGCATGTACGATTTTATTTTGCTTGGATATATCCCCCCTCCCCCTACTGTAATGCCTAAGTGGGATTAAGCATAAATAAATAAATATGCTTAGAAATGATGAAAAACTAATATATATATATATATATATATATATATATATATATATATATATATATATCCCGTCCTTTCATCGAAGACATCACTGGTTTCAGTCGACTGAGGAGAACATTTTACAAAGGCAGGTTACAGCAACACTGAATGTTCATTATAAGTTGCGTATCGATGATGACGGGTCGATAGGATGTGTCACACTTTCGGGTGCCAAGTCATCTTCCCAGCTGACTCAGGATGCTGCTTCATCATCCAACTGTGTAGTTCAGAGCACATTTTTTTCTTTTAGGCTTCTTCGGATTTTGTCTAAAAACCTTGATTTCGCAAACATCATTGTTCAATAAACACGAAACGCTTAAAATACGTTGATATTATAAAGCTAGCTCAAATACAATATTGCGATGTATTGCCTTAAATTACACTGAAAATACGTCCATTTTTCCTAAGCCAGGCAAGCAGTTAACATGCATTGGCATCGCATAGCACACTCGCGTCTTTTTCTCCCTCTCCGGAATGCGACTGCTACGGCCTAAACAGCGGCACACTTCTGTGTAGAGCAGGAACCGAGCGCGGCGCCACCGCCACTGAAATTTGCGACCGCCACGCTATCTGCAGCACGACCAGCCGCGCAGGGCACCCGTATAAGCAGCACGGAAGGCCGAAGATAGCATCAGCTGGAAGCGCCGCGTGTATCCAGTCTCTGAGGAAATGATGTGGATAACGAAATGTCGACGAGGCTGGTGAGTGGAGAGAGTGCAGGAGAATAGAGTCGGCGAGGCGCTCATATCGAGCACACGAGGCTGCCTTGCGTCGATTTTGCCTCTCAGCTAGCAATATGCAAGAGGTTCCGCTCGTTCTGGCTTTGAGCTCGATCGAACTAGTGGGAACCGGTCTTCTTGCATTTCCGCCTAGCATCCATGCATTGCTTCGCGACACGTGGGACGCGCATTCCAGGCAAAGCGCGCGGTGAAGTTCCGCATTACAGGTCGGCGCACTGAATTGACAGCGCTTTCGCGGGGTTTCCATGGTGCGTGTCAAATACAATCCATGCACATTAATTGACGAGTACGATTGTAAGTACAGTGCAACAACAATTCGCATTTCACATTTCGCCGGGATCCGTGCACCACTCAAGTCATGGGCAATCTGACACGCAAGACTGTCTGAAAAGAAAACAAAAATTCCGTGTTTCTCGTCTACCCAGTCGTTTATTGCTTGTTTTTTTGTTGTTAAAACCTACAGGAGCTATAGGTTAAGTCGGTCCCAGTCGAAAAAAAACTACAGTACTGTGTCAAAAATACGACACAATATCCTGTAGTTCTGTCGTAACCATCAGATTTTTCTGTAGTTCTGTAGTACTTTTCTGTAGTTGTGTAGTTTTTCTATATTATATTTCTGTTATCTGTAGTTCTGTAGCACTTTTCTGTTGTAACTACAGACATTTCTGATGTTACTACAGAATGTTCAGTTGTCACAACAGGTTTCCCGTCAAAAACCGCACAGAAATTCTGTCGTAACATCACAAATTGTTATATAGTGTTTTTCGACTGGAGTGCGGCAGATGTTTTAATTCCTGTGCTGCATTCGGGCGAAAGAATAATGGCAAGATTGAATTGGTGAGCAGTCTCGTACTGCACTTCAAAAACATAGTGCGAAAGGCAAGCACGCATCCGTGATTTTGCTTCGCCCCGATTTGACCGGGAAGTTATGCTGTGCTTACACGGTTCGGCAATGCTCCAGCAAAATGAGCTTCTCTTTTTCGCATTCCTAATGGAGTTTCGTCATTGACAACACACGTGTGTTTATTATTTTTTTCTTCCATGAGATGAGTGCCTTAGAAGCATCAATTCAGGCGGAGAATAGAACCGGCAAAACTCAGTTTTTCCGCAACTATCCAGTTTTACAACGCGTTCTGAATTAATGAAGTCACCTCCGAGCGTATAGAGACCGCCAGGAGCCAAGATCTGCGATGGGTCACGGACGTAGGAGATACGGTCGGCGCCAGGAAGAAGAAAGTAAGTGCCGGTATCGAAGGAAATCTACGGTGGAAACCGGAATCTGCCGGTTTCTTTTTGTGCGCGCACGCGTGTGGCAAACGTTGTTTCATAAAGCAGTCGAAGCAGTCTACTAATTTAATGAAGCAAAAACAGAGGCGGTGCGAAAAAAAAAAAAAAAAGACGAGACTCGGCGTCGCCAGAAACGATGCAATCACGAAGGCGCCTTCATATCCCCTTCTCGCCTATCTAACATTAAAGGCACACTGCATTTTCTCCTTGGAAGAAAGCCAACCTATTCGCGCTCGTATGAGGCGATACATTTTTATTTTCTTTTATTTTGATCCAGTGCGGAAAACGGAGATTTGTCGTTCAGCCTTTTATTGGAGCGTTTAGAATCTGAAGATGACTGACGCTCGAAAGAGTCTTCACATTTGGCGTGGCGTTATACGACGGACTATAGCGCCAATAGAATTAAGGGAAAGACAGACGCGTTCATTCAGAATAACTAGGCGTAGTGGTGTAAATCTTAAATAAACAATGAAAGTAAAAATTAAATAAAGTAAATTATTAATTAATAATTAAATGAAGTACTAAATTCCTCTGTCTAGGGTCCCAAAGGCAGATCAGTCTTGAAGCCAGAGCTGGCTTGGCGCCGGGATTTCAGTACGCTAGTCCGCCTAAGCTTGGCAATACAGCTAAGTGCACTTTTCGCAAGGCGAAGGAGCGGGCCTGTGTGGATATTGTGTGACGAGGTTGTTATCTGTAAGGAGGTCTGTAGAACGACCGGTCTCTGAGAAGAGACATCCACGAGCAGCACGAAATGATGCGGTCTTTAAAGCCGGGAGCGCCCGGGAAAGACCTTGTGGTGACATGTCTATGTGGAAAACGACTTAAGAGTTGCAGCAACAAATCGGACAGCTAGTTATGACCAATCGCTGCGCACGAACTAAGACATGCGGCATCAGCGCTCCTCTGTTCGACACACACACACGCGCACACACACACACACACACGCGCACACACACGTGTAACTAAAGGCAGACATCGCGAGACCCCTCAGAATAGATGTTCCCCTTTCCTACGCGCGATTCATATCGCGCAACGTAAGCTGTCTGCTTGAGATACTGGGCCGTCTAGTCGTAGACTCGAATATAGCGCCAAGAACGGTGAGAATCCCTGCAATACGCCCAACCGTCCGTCATTTCTCGAGAGGCATCTCAAGGGCGCTCATCATTGCGTCGCCACCGACACTCGACGTCGCGATTTCTGTAAATCTGTCGCGAACCCTCGAGCCCCCTTCTTTCCCATCAAAGCCTCTCTCGTCCACGTACCCTCGAGATATCTTCCCGACGCATGTACATCGGGCGCTGCGGAAGCGATAGCTCCGGAATCAATCGGAAGGTGTATGTTCCGGCGTTCGTGAAGTGGTGACAAGATGCGAACATCGTGTATACGGCTGCCACTATCTTGCAGCAGATATGTATGAGCCACACGAGCAATTCACCTATAGCAAGGAAATTCATACGGCCCACAGTGCGCCGCGAGCAAGAGCTTGGAAGACACGTGGGTGAAAAGAACATCTATGGAGGGTGCATAGACACAGTCCAATCCCAATCACAAAAAGAAAATTGGGAGGGGGGGGGATGGAAAGTTAGTCTCATTGTGCAAAAAAACAGGGCAACAACAAAAGCTGTGCCCGAACAGGAAAACGTGACGACTTGGGCGCTGGATATGTGCGGGAGGTCATTGTATACAGAGATGTGGGAATTCATAGAGAATAATTGTTCCAAGCATCTAGGAAAAGAAGGAAAGAACAGCTTCAGCCAAAATGCGCAGCCATTTGACTGCTTCCAAACCAAGCCAATGTGGCGAGGAACATTTCATGGCTGATAATGAGCATGTGTTACATCAGCAGTGTCGAGGATAACGCTGCGCGCTAGCTCTGAGAGTTTATCTTATAGAGCTGCAAGAATAATGAGCAGCGAACCACATCCTTTTGTCATCACATCCTTTGCGCAGAATTTTTCTGTCCACTGAATGTCCGCGCGACAGATTATGGGCAGTCCGCGCGACAAATTACGGGCAGTCCGCGCGACAAATTACGGGCAGTCCGCGCGACAAATTACGGGCAGTCCGCGCGACAAATTAAGGCAATCCGCGCGACAAATTACGGGCATATGGACTGTCTGCAAACTAAACCTGCATGGACCTGGGCACTGGAGTTTTCCGTTATGATGGCTATGATGGCTCCATGTGCAATACCCTACAAGAGAGAAAACACATTTTCCCTAGGAGGAAAATGCGATTCCATAAGTACCACACATCAAACGGGAAGTCACGCGGTATGAGGTGTACTCTCGGAGACTTGTTTTCTCAAGAGGTCTTTTTTTTTTTTTTTTTTTTTTAGTCAGTTTCTCTTCCGCGTTTTGGAGACCAGGCCGGCTTTGTGTACATTTAGAAGGCGCGAGCCGCGAAGAAGGGGTTATCGCGAACAACTTACGGGTGAGAGCCGCGCTGTTACGCCATTTTTTGTTATCTCCGAGTTGCGCTAACAGCTGTCTAGCGTTCATCGAACTGGGACGCCTTTCACATTTATTTTTCTCTTTGCGAAGACCTTTGTCTGGCGACTATACGTCAGCGCGATTCTCGACAGTGCATATATATGTTGTGAAATAAGATGAGCTATAGCTGCAGCACCAGCTGTCTTATCATAACGCCTGCTAAAACACGACTAGGACGTGCAAAAAAACGATGAATTTTTTCCCTAATGCACGAAGACAATATGCGGTTGTCCACAGAAAGAGCAACGTACCTTATCGCAGCGATCGTGTGTACGCGGCACAATGGAATATTTGCATACGCAGGAATCCCCCCCCCCCCCCCCCCCCTCCGTTTTCCGCGAGTGATAGCGGCCATATTTTCAGCATCGACGCAGCTTGGCGCCCGAGGTAGAGCACTGAACTCGTCCGCGGCGATCTCTGGGAGCACTCGACCCCACGACCCCATCGACCTCGCCGCCTTATCCGACCAGGGGGGCTCCGCCGACGGCCTTGGGTTACATATCGCCCGGCGAGCGCGCGATAGAAAGTATAGCGCACTCTACCGACATGAAGAGCAACACAAGCGAAGTCCTTGTTCAAAGCTCCTATCGTCCGACAAAGAGGGCCCACTCGGACGACCCGATCGTTAAAAACCGATCTCGAAGGAGTGTTTTCTGAGCCCACGCAGGATATACACCGCGATCCGTGTATATCCGGCCCTTATCTCTACGTAGACGGGCAAGCCTTCGGACACTCACTCGGAGATATCGCGGTGTCGGCGCCACTGTAGCGGAGTGGTCATCGTCGATGGCCAGCTGGTGCTTTTTATTTTTATATATTGCCACCTGGTGTCTCCATCTCCTTGCTGCGCCTGGAAGAAGAGGACGCTGAAGTTGACTCGCGTGCTGAGCGCCGAACGTTTTTGCCTGCTGGTACAGCTTCGTCTTGTCGTCTGTTACGTCTAGCCCTGTTGTCCGTGACATATTTTGGTGTCGGCGCAGGGTATCGATCCCAGTATATGTCCCGCACTCCTCCGCATACCCATGATTCAGGTCCTGTGCCAATTGACACGCCTGTTCACCGCACTAGCCGGAGGAACCTAGGCCTACCACCTGAGCACGGGCCGTTGGAATTCACCACCGCAGCCGCCCCTCGACCTGTCATGCAAACGCCAACGTATTACACTTTCCAGAACCCA
Source organism: Amblyomma maculatum (assembly GCF_055883805.1). Taxonomy (NCBI): domain Eukaryota; kingdom Metazoa; phylum Arthropoda; class Arachnida; order Ixodida; family Ixodidae; genus Amblyomma; species Amblyomma maculatum. Next base: position 100,616,309 of record NC_139349.1, on the reverse strand, counting down.
CGACTGCCTAAGGTTTTCCACGGCTGTCAGACGGAAGATGTCGAAGACTGGCTCACCCAGTTTGAACGCGTCGCCGCATTTAATCAGTGGGACGACGCCGCAAAGCTCATGGAACGTCTTCAGCCTGGAAGATGGCGCTCGTACATGGTACGAGAATCGCGAAGGCGCCCTAACATCGTGGCGCGAGTTCTGCCGCTGCATCCTGGACACCTACACCAGCCCGGATCGCCGAGAACGAGCGGAAAGGGCTTTACGCTCTCGCATACAGATGCCGAACGAGACCATAACCATGTACGTGGAGGACATGACTAGGCTGTTCCGACGATCTGACCCGGCCATGCCCGAAGAGAAAAAGGTACGCCATCTCATGCACGGCGTTAAGGAACAACTGTTCGCTGGGCTCGTGCGCAATCCGCCGAGCACAGTTGCAGAGTTTCTTTCGGAGGCAGTTACGATGGAAAGGATGCTCCAGCAGCGGTCTACGACCTACGACAGGCCGGTACTCGCCGCTTCGCTCACGGAGCCGCATTCGGCCTTCGGGGCTAGTCCGGACCTTCTTCGCGACATCATCCGGTCCATTCTGCGCGAAGAGCTCCAGACGCTCTTCGGTGCTCCCCAGCCGACGATCGGCTCTATCGCTAGTATTGTCCGAGAAGAGCTCCAACAAGCATTTCGGCCTTCGGTACCATCCGCTAACCCGCCATCCTTTTCCACCGAGCCCTGTCGGCCAACCTATGCGGACATCTTGCGACGTTCCCCAACCGATTCCACACAATTACCGCCACCCGACCAAGGCTCGCTGTATTCAGCCCACCCCGAACCGTACATCGACAACCGCCGACCACCCTACCGAAAGGCAGACCTGTGGCGTGCCCCAAATCGGCAGCGCCTGTGCTTCCACTGCGGAGAACCTGGCCACCTGTATCGACAGTGCCCATATCGACAACTGGGACTGAAGGGTTTCCCCATCGACATGCGTAGCCCTCCTTTAGGCCAACGACCCCGGGATATTGAGGACTACGTAGCCCAGCAGCGCATGGCGCCAACTTCTAGACGACAGTCACGATCTCCGTCTCCACGCCGACTATCCTCGCAGCCCAGCTCCTCCTGGATGGCGCAGCGACGCCCGTCTAGTCCGAGCCGGGAAAACTAAAGACAGCGACCTCAGGGGGCGAGGCCGCTTCAAATCGACGCAACGAAGACCCCCCGACAACGCCACCTGTGAGCGACCGCGACTTGACGGCCCCGACGACAGTTCGTACACGTGAAGATAGACTCTCGCTGGATATACCCGTGGTCCTCGACGGCTATAAGGTTAGCGCATTGGTAGACACTGGTGCTGATTTTTCCATTTTAAGCGGGAAGCTAGCGGCGCTGCTAAAAAAAGTGATGACGCCATGGTCTGGCACGCAGATTCGAACCGCTGGCGGGCATGTAACTCCGAGCGGTCAGTGCACGGCGAGAGTCCAAATTCGCAACTCCACGTTTGTTGTAAGCTGCCTTGTAATACCTGACTGCTCCCGCGACTGTATCCTTGGTGTCGATTTTCTTCGGGAGTATGGGGCCATTATCGATCTCCGGAAGCGTACCGTGACCTTTTCAACTGAGAAAGCGGATGATACTGACACCGCAGACCGCCAAAGCCACGCCCCTCTTCGAATTTCCGCCGAGAGCGTTTCTATTCCGCCACGTTCCAGTGTTTTTGTGACCGTTAACTGCGATGAACTGCGTGACGGAACGGCGGTCGCTTAGGGCAACCAGTCCCTTTTGCTCACCCACGGTATCACCTCGGCGCGGAGTCTCATCCATCTCCGTAACGGCCGATCTGAGCTCCTGGTGACTAACTTCACGAACGAGCCCCGCCATCTTTTCCGCGCTACCGCTATCGCATTCGCCGACGCCTTAGCGGACGTTTCTGAATGTTTTACGTTCGGAGAAGTTGAAAATGTGCACCCATCCCTTGATCGTCTGGATATTAGTACAGATCTCTCGGAAACACAGCAGCACGACCTACGTTCTCTTCTTTTAAAATACAGTGCTTGTTTCGCGACATCATCGAAAATTCGGCAGACGCCTCTTGTGAAGCACCGTATAATTACTCCCGACGATGCCCGCCCTATACGCCAGCAGCCGTACCGCATCTCAATGACGGAACGTGAAGCGATTCACACACAGGTTCAGGAGATGCTTCGTGATGGTGTCATCCAACCCTCCAACAGTCCGTGGTCGTCCCCTGTCGTGCTTGTGAAAAAAAAGGATGGCACCCTTCGCTTCTGTGTTGACTATCGAAAGTTGAACGACATCACTAAAAAAGACGTCTACCCGCTGCCCCGTATCGACGATTCGCTCGACAAGCTTCGTCGCGCCCAGTACTTCTCCTCCATTGACTTGAAGAGCGGGTACTGGCAGATTGAGGTGTATGAGCGGGACCGCGAAAAAACAGCTTTTGTTACCCCAGATGGACTGTATGAGTTTAAAGTGCTGCCATTCGGCCTATGTTCAGCGCCGGCTACTTTTCAGCGCATGATGGACACCGTTCTCGCTGGCCTCAAATGGCAAATCTGTTTAGTTTATCTTGACGACGTTGTCGTGTTCTCTGAAACCTTTGGAGAACACCTTGAACGCCTTCGAGCAGTATTAGATGCCCTCCGGTCAGCTGACTTGACGCTCAAGCCCGAAAAGTGCCACTTTGGCTACAAAGAGTTGAAGTTTCTTGGTCATCTCGTGAGTGCCGCAGGCGTTAGGCCAGACCCCGACAAAACTGCCGCTGTCGCAAAATTTCCCGTTCCTACCACGAAGAGGAGTTTAAAACGTTTCCTGGGTTTGTGTGCGTACTACCGCCGCTTCATCGCCGACTTTTCCAAGGTAGCCGCACCCCTGAACCGCCTCACGCGGGATGATACACAGTTCGTGTGGGCCGCCGAGCAACAGGAGGCTTTTGCGGAGCTACGCAGACGACTGCAAAGTACTCCTGTTCTTGCGCACTTTGATGAAGACGCTACCACCGAAATCCACACCGACGCCAGCAACATCGGCCTTGGCGCTGTACTCATTCAACACCAAGCTGGCGTGGAAAGGGTCATTGCGTATGCCAGCCGCACGCTCTCCCGCGCTGAAACAAATTATTCCACTACGGAAAAGGAATGCCTCGCAGTTGTGTGGGCAGCTATGAAATTTAGGCCTTACCTCTATGGACGCGCGTTTAAAGTCGTTACTGACCACCATTCTCTGTGCTGGCTGGCCAATCTCCGTGATCCATCAGGGCGCCTAGCACGATGGAGCCTTCGCCTTCAAGAATTTGATTACTCCATTGTGTACAAGTCTGGTCAGAAGCACGAAGATGCTGACGCGCTCTCGCGGGCACCCGTCGGATTTGTCGATAACGCCACGGATGACACAAGTTTTCTTGGACTACTGAATGCCTCAGATATAATGACCCGACAGCGAGCTGACCCAGACCTTCGACCTGTCATTGACCACCTGGAGGGTCGCGCTGCTGACGTCCCCCGCCAGTTTGGAAGGCACCGTTCTGCATTCTGTCTTCGGAATGGCGTTTTATTCAAGAAAAACTCCAGCACTGTTGATCGAGCGCACCTCCTTGTCGTGCCGGCCGACCTGCGCGACGACATCCTTTTTGCTTGCCACGATGAGCCCACCTCCGGCCACTTAGGCTTTGCACGCACACTCGCTCGAGTTCGTCAAGCCTATTATTGGCCTAAACTTTCTGACGCCGTCCATCGCTACGTCAGAGGCTGCCGCGAGTGTCAACGTCGGAAGGTACCTCCTCTCAAACCCGCGGGTTTGCTCCAACCTATTATTCCACCTCGGACGCCGTTTGACCAAGTCGGCATCGACCTACTGGGCCCATTTCCGCTGTCATCGACGGGTAACAAATGGATTATAGTCGCGACCGACTATCTCACACGTTATGCGGAAACCAAGGCAGTGCAGCGGGGCACATCAATTGAGATCGCTCAATTCTTCATGCAGCAAATCGTGTTGCGTCATGGCGCACCGTCCCTAGTCGTAACCGATCGAGGCACCGCCTTTACGGCACAGCTCATGCACGACGTGCTCGAGCTTAGTCATACCAGCCACCGAAAAACTACTGCATATCACCCGCAGACGAATGGCCTCACGGAGAGACTCAACAAAACCATCGCCGACATGATCGCAATGTACATAGACTCGCAGCACAAAAACTGGGATGAAATTCCCTACATCACATATGCCTACAACACGGCCACCCAAGAGACGACGCGTTTTACACCATTTCGCCTAGTCTACGGACGTGACGTTCAGACGATGTTGGATGCTATGCTTCCGAGCTGCACAGATGATCATCCACTCATGCCAGACGCCGAACAGTTTGCTCAGCGCGCTGAGGAAGCACGTCAACTTGCCCGAATTCACATTCAGCAACAGCAGGGCACGGATGCACGCCGCTACAACCTCCGTCATCGACACGTCGCCTACCATCCCGGAGAGAAAGTTTGGGTATGGACCCCGGTGCGTCGGCCCGGCTTGTGTCATAAACTGATTTCCCGCTACTTCGGACATTACGAAGTTCTGCGCCGAGTCACGGAAGTAACATACGAAGTTCTTCCAGTGGGTACTGTGCAGCCCTCGCGTCGGCAACCACGCTCCGAGGTCGTGCACGTCGTCCGCATGAAGCCCTATTTCACGCGGTAGTGCGCTATGCGCTTGTTTCGTTGTTGCGTAGGACACCTTACCTCGCGCTCCGTCACTTATTTCTCTTTTTTTTAAGAGGGGGAGTAATGCCACCTGGTGTCTCCATCTCCTTGCTGCGCCTGGAAGAAGAGGACACTGAAGTTGACTCGCGTGCTGAGCGCCGAACGTTTTTGCCTGCTGGTACAGCTTCGTCTTGTCTGTTACGTCTAGCCCTGTTGTCCGTGACAATATAGAATTTTTTGTTCCCCACTTTGACAGCTTAATTGCATACAGTGAATTCTAGAAACCAGGACTTTTGAATGAACATGGCAAGGCGTTGCCGTATACACCACGCTGCTTTACAGCAATCCAGGTGGCAACAGTGTTGATGCCGCCAATTGGCTTGACGCACGCCTGTGCATCGTAGATCTAGTTCGGGTAACGTAACGTAGGCTAGTAGCTTCCCACACAGTACGATCCACTAAAACAGAGGTTTTTACACAGGATTCTGCGGAACCCACAGGTTCTACGTAATCCAATATAGATTCCGCGAACTGCTTTTCGAGGATCCGTGAGCTCCCATCAGACTGCACCCCCCCCTCCCCCCCCCCCTTCTTCTAGCTACATGTGGACCGATCATAGTGCCAAGACCGTCGAAACCCATTTCAGGGTGTTAGTTTTTCTTATCCTATAGCTCCTTCCCAAGAGCAAAGAGCAGCAGATATCCAAAGAAAACCGGGCGAACCGTCACGTGATCCAGTGAGCAGCCCAGCCGGTCATAGCGTCGTTGGTCGAGCGCGCGAATGAGATGGAAATATCACTTTTGGCTGCAGTTTTCTGCATTCTTGTTTTGGGTATAACAATGAATGAGAGGTATGGTATGGTATGTATAACTTTAATGAAATGCCGGCAAACGACGGTTTAATGCGTCGTGACTCTGGCGTAGGCCCGGGGTTATGCTTTACTCTGGGTTACCTCATTTTGGCCCGTTTGTGATGATCATTGAGGCTTGTACTTTTCGAGCGCACCCCGGGCCTGCTGGTTGGCCCATAGTCGACTGTCCTCGTCTGTACTTTGCACAGCACATTGAAGTCCGGGCGAGTATATGTCTTGGATGTAGCTTCGGTCGGGAACCTGGCACAGTTCCACATGATGTGCCATCGGTCCGCCGGATGAACTTCACATACACTGCACGCATTACTCGTGTAGATGTATGGGTGAAGGATGTGTAGCACTGCCGGGGCGAGTAGTGACCTGGTTTGTATTTACCTTAGGATGACCGCCTCCTCCCGACTAAGTGCCGGGCGAAGAGGCGGCATTGTCCGCCGAGCTAGGCGGCAACGTTTAGTAACTTCCTCGTAACTGGTCATTCGGTCCTTTGTTTCGAACCACCACTCGGAACGGTGCACTCTCGGGGGCGCCGCCGAATGGGCCGTCTTGTTGTGATTCGGTGAGGATGTGAGGAGGTATTTAGTACAAAGCCGATAGCCAAAAGCAAGAAAAAAATTTATACAAAAGTGAAGTAATCACAGAAAAAAAAAAAAAAAAAAAAACAGGACGGGTTGGGCCCATTCACAAGCAACATAGCCTGATTGGGGAAAAGGGGAGAGGGGGCTCCTTGACGAAAAACAAATCTGAGAAACCCTGCACTAGTATACACTGCGACAAAGAAATTCTCACTGCCGCGGTGCCGAGTGATCGAACCATGACGCGGCGGCAAAGAGACCGGCCAAATCGCACATCACGAAGGCTGTGGTGACCGTCGCGAAGCTACAAACTACGGGCACCATACAATACAGTGGTGAGAGATCTGTGAAAACATACCTGCATCACCGCGCAGACCCGCTGGCGACAACTGCGCAGCGCAGCGGTTCTGGTTCAGGAGAGAGCCGTCAGCGTTGCATCATGGAAGTCGTTTACAATATAAGCCAGTGAGCACATCACTAATAATGGAACCATAACGGAAGGCAGCGGACCTTCCTGCTTCACTTTGCATGATAGGCACAGTCACCACATACACCGCCATTACTCTCCTATACTGTCACCGCACGAGCGTTTCACCCCATATGCGGATACCTCCAGTCCATGCAAAGGCTCCTCTGTGACGTATACCCACTCGACAGTGCCGCTATCCGTCGTGAAACGCGCTGATGCTAGCTACCCGAGTGTTTTCAAGTGCGCATGCGTGCAACACTCCATTGAACCAAATATTATCGCTTTGAGCAGGGACGTGACGGCCAGCAATTAAGCATTGGTCAGATAAAGGGTTCGTTATGAGGCTGGATATATTTTCGATTGCTTGTCGCAACGAATTGACGATCTTAAACATATGCGACTGAGCGCTACAGAAGAAAATTTAAGAACAGCGGCGAGGAGCTTACTTCTCCGCAGAAAACCAGCGCAAGATAAGAGAACAAAGGGACTGAAAAAAGGCGAAAATGCGTGTCGAGCGCTTATTCCAGCCCTCTGGAAAGGTAAACTTCGCTGACCAGGTGCGGGACTAGAGGCCTGTTATGCGGTAAGGCTGATGCAGCCGTATCCACTAACAGGCAAGTGCATAGTCAAGTGCACAGGCAAGTGGTACACTTGCCGTACAGAGCCTGTCTTAGCACAGTATAGGTTGTATGAATGCCTGCAGCGGTCTCGAAACAGCTGGGCGGTGCCAGTACATTCTCAGTCGTGTACGCCAGCTTGTTCATTAGCCGGAAATAGGTATCTTAGCTTTCCATGCGTAAAAATTTAGCGGATGGAACATGTGTACGTTCGCACGCATTGCGCGCAGTTTCCGTACTCCACTGCACGATAAAAAAGAAGGAAGTGCTCTAACTAGTGCGCTCGAAAAGCCTTTCTTTCTGGCTCCGTGCATTTTCATAAAAAATGCATGCCATAAAAAAATGTCGGATCTGTGAATGTTGAGTTAATTGAAAGACATAAGTGAAAAGTGATAAGAGAATTAGGAAAAAAAAAAAAGAAAATTGTCGAAACACCGCGCATTCCGTGGCGAGACCTGGCATCCTGTGATGTGACGTCGAAATGTCGGCGGGACCAGAAACGTCCCCTTTCGGGGTGCCTTCACGGGGATACGGAAATATTTTAGGTAGGTAGACAGACATTGCAAAGCTCTACAAGCCCACGCCTCGACTCTCATCAGAAAGTAATGTAATCAATGCGCAGTATACAGCAGTAAAAAGGCAAAAAAGCCCTCCAAAGATGCTCCCATTACACCAATGCTCCTATCCCACTTTTCACTTATTCGCCTTCTCCGGTTAAGGTTTCCACCACGAGTGACACAGTTACTTACTTTTTAACATAACCAGCTGGCAGCGCGTTTGCTTTGGAGACTACGTATAGTTCGGACAAAACAACAGGTTAGCCTAGGATACTAGGTTTCACGTGTTTAATCCGCTTTAGGCGCTGCTTTGCGATTCAACACGGCCAACTGTATTTGACCTCAGTAGTCTAAAACAGCAAAACGAATGTTTAAGCTGTACAGTCAGCCGACTGGGATGACCAGTGGCGCAGGTGCATTGTGATACAGAGCAGTAATTAAATTTCTGTTCCGCTAAGAAAAAAAAAATGAATCAGTAAAGCTGGGCGAGGTATATACCGCAAGGGAAAAACGGTGGGAGGGAGGAACGGGGCGGGGAAGAGACGTGAGGTCCGCCTTAACGGTATGACGCGAGAATGGCCTCTGGGCCTCAGGACTGTAGTTTATGTAAATTTTTGTATACGTAAAACCAGATTACTTCATAAAATCAGGTCGTTTTAGGCATGCGCCGGACGTTATTTCACATTAGAAGCCCTATACGTCTTATCTTAATTACAGGTATCGACGAGTGGCGTGTGTTTGTTGGCACAAGCGTGACGTGGTTTATTGACAACGCCGACGCTGCCTTTTCAACTGAAAGTATTCCCCTGATGGGGTTGGGACAGGTGGGTCATCGCCGCTTGCGGCGGGGGCTTGCCTGACACCGAATTTTGTCTGTTGTGCGCCGTCGTTGCACCCGCCACCGCTTCGGTGGTGGACGACGGCTGTTGTTGCGGCGCGCGTCTTTCTCTCCGTCTTCCTTTTCTTTCTTCTCTATTTTCTCTTCTGTCCGCACGAGACAGCGAAGGAGGAGGATAAGCATTTATTTGACGAGGAAGAAGTCAGGCAGCAGGGGCTACCACTCTAGGTGGCCAGGAGTCCTTGGGCTCTGGCGACCTGGGTTGCACGCTCGATGGCCCGGAGTTGGATTTGCGGGTCAGAGCTGAGCATAGCGGCCTCCCACTACTCGCATGTGGAGAGCTGCAGATCCCGCGGAGGGCTATCTCGTGGACAGGCCCACAGTATGTGGTCTAGGCTGGCCCTCTGTTGGCATAGTTTACAATATGGGGTGTATAATGCAGGATATGCATGGGCGTAGGTGACAGGATTTGGGAAGGAATGTGTCTAATTTTCGTCAGGTGGCCTGCGCCTTCGAGAGCGATTTGTGTCCCGGAGGGTATAATGCTACGTGTTTGTCGAAAGTATTGGGTAATTTCTTGATATGAAGCCATCTCTCGCCGACCTGGGTTGTCCCACTGCCCGGCTGACGAGTCCTCGGGCGAAATTGTGGGCAGCCTCATTTCCCGAAAGGCGGGAATGTGTTGGTGTCCAGATCAGCTGAATGGGACGGTTTGTCGTCTGAGAGGCAAGCAGCAATTTTAGTGATAGAGGGGATATTCTGCCTTATCTGTAGTTCCTCATTGCGGTTTTCGAGTCGCTAATAATATGTAGGGCTGAGGTCGAGCTTACCGCAAGGGCGATTGCCGCTTCCTCCGCTTCCTCCGGGTCATTTGTAACGACCGAGCCGGCCGTGAGCAGTTGACCTTGGAAATTTACTGCCACAATCGTGAAGGCACTGCGGTCCGCATGTTCGGCTGCATCGACATAGACAGTGTCTTGTTTGGAGTGGTATTGCTTGTGTAGGTTTTTGGCTCTCTGTACTCGCCTGTCTGAATGAAATTCAGGGTGCATATTCTTCGGGAGAGGTGGAATCTTCAATTGAGCTCGCAAGTTCTTGGGCAGGGATATTTTGTCATGCCTTGCTGCGGGGTAACCAATTGAGAAGGTGTTAAGAATAAGGAGTCTTGACGGTGTGTGAGTTAGCCGTTCGTACTGAGAAGTGAGGTGGGCCTCTACTAGCTCACTGAGAGTGTTGTGTACTCCCAGCGCGTTGAAGCGCTCCGTTGGTGTATTTATGGGGAGGCCGAGTGCGGACTTGTGCGCCTGTCTGATTAGGGAACCGACACGTTGTGTTTCTGCTGCGCTAAGTTTAAGGTAGGGTAGTGTGTAAATAGTTCTACTAATGACGAATGCCTGGACCAGACGGAGGAGATCTGTTTCTTTCATGCCCGAGTATCGGTTGGCGATTCGGCGTATAAGGCGCACTGTCTGAGAGACAGTGCCCTTGAGGGACTGTGTTTCGGCCGTTGTTCTGGATGTTAATTCCAAAAACCCGTATAGAAGATACCTCTGGTATAGGTTGTCCCTTAGCGTACACCCGGATTTGGGGATAACCCCCAGCGCCTGGTTTGCCGCGCTTGAGAAGAAGTTCAGATTTTGTGGGGGAGCAGGAGAGGCCCGCACTCTCTACGCATTCTGTAACAGTGTCCACAGCTAGTTGTAAAGTTTCTTCAATTTCTCCGTCATTACCGGATGACACCCAGAGTGTTATATCATCGGCGTATAACGTATGGGACAGATTTGGTATACGGTTGAGTTTGTGTGGGAGTGGCAAGAGTGACAAGTTAAAGAGAAAGGGAGATAGCACGGACCCCTGTGGGGTGCCGCGGCTGCCAAGTGTTATAGTGTGAGATTTGATGGCTCCAAAATTTAGTTCGGCCGTTCGGCCCGTAAGAAAATCCCGAATGTAGTTGAAGGTCCTAGGACCGGGATTTATTGAGTGGAGGTTGGCAAGTATAGCCTCATGTGCTACATTGTCAAACGCCTTGGCTAAGTCTAGACCTAGAATAGCCTTTGTACCTGAGCCAATTGGGGGTTGTATAACATGATGGGAAAGTTGCAGCATCACATCTTGCGCTGAGTCGAGAACGGAAGCCAAGCATAGTGGGTGGCATGATGTGGTTATCCTCGACATAGGCGTGGAGTCGGCTGAGGACAACATGCTCCATTAATTTTCCCATGTATGATGTTAAAGAAAGGGGCCTTAGGTTTTCAATGGATAGCCGTTTACCCGGTTTAGGTATGAATGTGACCTTCGCATGCTTCCATGCTTCCGGGATTCGGCCTTCCACGCAACATTCATTCATAAAAGCTGTAAGTGCTGTGATGAATATATCGTCTAAGTTTCGGAGAGATTTGTCGGTGACACCATCTGCTCCAGAGGCGGAGTTTACGCGAAGCTGCGTCATGGATAGTCGTACTTCGGCCTCCGTGATGT
>NC_139349.1:100529056-100605113 GCF_055883805.1 Amblyomma maculatum | reverse complement strand
GTACTTCGGCCTCCGTAATGTTGGCATCAAGTTCGGGATTCGCAGGCCCAGCATACGTCGGAAGGGTGGTCGACGGATGGGAGCTGATATATAATGTTTGTAAATCTCGTAGGAGGTCTGCGTCGGTTCCCGGGTATTTGTGTATTACCTTTGCCAGACTACCAAATTGGGTAGCTTTGCAGTTGGTTGGGTCAAGGAGGTACCGCAGGAAGTTCCAAGTGCGGGAAAGACCTAATTGTCCTTGCATGTTATCGCACACCTGTCCCCATTGCTGGTGAGCTAGTTTTAGGGTGTAATCCTCAATGCGTTGATCAAGCTGCGCAATTTTCAGTTTCAGCGCCTTTGTGATTTCCAACGTGTTTGGATTGACTTTCGGGCCTGCCACAGACGCAGAAGGTGTTTGTCTGGCGTTGTGTGGTTTATTTCTTCTGGGGTCTCCTCAGTGTGGTGGCCAATATCCTCACGAAGGGTGGAACCCACTCATCGAGATTTTCGATTTTGGTTGGGCTGTTTGGCCACGGAAAGTGCGGAATTTATCCCAGTCAGTCAGAAGAGTTCGTTTATCTTTCCTTCGATACAATCCAGAGGTGAAGATAGTAGATATGAGGAAGTGATCACTACCCAGTTTTTCCCCTGTATTGCTCCATTGCTGTACGTCTACATGCCTGCAGAAAGTAAGTTAAGTCTGGGGTTGTATCTACTGAGAGACTGTTACCTAGTCGAGTCGGGGTATGGGGGTCAGTAACGAGTGTGAGGCCTAGTTGTTGCGAATGTAGCCATAAATCTCTTCCTTTGGGGCTGTCTTTGTAATAGCCCAGGCTGTGTGGGCGCGTTAAAATCTCCTACTATAATTAGGCCGTTGTGCTGTGCGAGTTTAAGAGTTCTTGAAAAGAGGGTGCCAAATCTGCGTTGTTCTCGTGGGGGGCTATATAAGTTTAGAATAAAAATGTTTTGGTGGTCACGTTTTTGTGGTAATAGCTCTATGAGAACATGGTCTATGTCGATGCCTTCGATTGTATGTTGGATTACGTTGAATTAGGAGGGTAGTGCTGAAATTTATAGCGCCCGATGGTGCATAGGCCTTGTACCCGGAAAGTTTTGCTGCGTCATGCGTCTCCTGTAGGGCTATTATATCCGGAGGAGCGGAGGATGCTTGAATGAACTGCCGGAGGTTCCCCCGTTACCGGCGATATCCCCTGCAGTTCCATTGCCAGATTTTATACGTTTGGCGGGGAGCCATAGTCAAGTGTAGCGGGGTTCTACAGCGGTTTTGCTGGTGTTGAGGCCGGCGGTCGGTCGTATGGCTTCGCTCTAGTCTCCTGCACGAGAGTAAGTGTTGAACCTCTTTTCTCGAGAGTAGTGACCTTAGTTTCTAGGCCATCTAACAGCGAGCACAGTTGTTGTATTTGCTGTGAAATTGGCTGTACTAATTGCTGCAACTGCTGTAGGAACTGCTGGGTTTGTTGCTGTGTTTGCTGCTGTATTTGCTGCATCTGAAGTTGTGTTTGTTGTGCCAGTTTCGCGAATGCGGTTTTGAGGGTTCCTACTTCGGTGGGAGTAGGCGTATAGTACTAGAGGTCGGCAGCGCTTTACGTTTGGGGGGTGAGGGATCACCCGGTACTTCATCCTTTGTGGAGGGGGAGGGTGCATGCGGGGTCTCCGTTGAAGAGGATTTAGTTTGTGATTTTAGGGTAGCGATTTCCTGTTGCTGAGTGAGTTGTTTAAGGCGATGTATTTCCTCCCTTAGGGCCTGCAGCTCTGCACTCTGCGTGCTAGTTAGTGTGTTGTCACTCTGCGTGTTGCGGGAGGCCTTCTGTGCCCAGCTCACTTGTTTCTCCCCCGGTGAAAGGATGGCTTTTGAATCCGGATGGCTCTCCAGGGGCGGAAGGACTGAGACCGGGAGCGGTTTCGCTTCCCTGTATTCTGGCGTCCTCGGGAGACCGAGCGGCTTTCAGACCGGCTGCCAAGGTTGAATCTAGTCCGGGAGCGGCCTCTGCGGTCACCGGCGTTGGCGTCTTGTGTCGTTTGTGGCTTCTGCTTTTGGCGTTCTTGACGGGACGCTGTCATCTGGAATCGCTGCTTGCATTCAGTAGATGAAGTAACGTGCGGGCCGGAGCATATTGCGCAAATGGGATCGCATTTGTGGTCGTCGGTAGGGTCGTCAATACCGCAGCTCGAGCATTTGAGAACTTGAGGGTTTGGGCAGACGTCTGCACGGTGGCCGCGTGTACGGCAAATCGTGCATGCTTCGATTTTTTTTTTTCTGAAAACGCGGCACCGGTACAGGGTGCTGTTACGACCAAGCATCCGCAATTGCGCGCTCTATTGTTCGCCTGTGGGCATGGATAAGTTTTGTGAATATGTGGTGATGGTCCAATGGCTCTAAGTGAGCCTGTTTCCAGGAATCCTGTTTTGTAAGCATGTTTTGCTTTGTGGACAACCTGCAAATGCCAAATTGACCCTGTCAAGAGAACGTCTGGAAAAACACAAAGAAACGTCCCCCTGCGGGAAATAGCAGGAAGGTGCTTTTCTTTCTTTTGTTCACCCTTCCAGTCGAGAAGTGCTATCCTCCAGTGATGAATGCCTCCTATCCAAAGGAGACGACAGAGTGACTTGTCCGCTGACGTGCAGGACAAGAAAGGAGCATGACTCATACGGCCATTAAGTGATTTCCCGGGAATGCAGGAAAGATTTGCAATTGTCGAAAAGGGACCATGTTGGGAGCCCTATGCGGCGCCACGTGCACTCGGGCTTCTGAGAAGTAAAACCCCTTGTCAGAACCAGCCTGTGGTTTCTTTGCTGAAGAATAGAAATGTACCTCCTCTCCTCGCCGTTACCAAGCTTTTCCCGCCAACAAGTGATCACGCCCAACGAATGAATGCCGGACCAGTCAGTGCTTCAGACCATCAGTGCAGTGATGTGTTCGATTGGATGCCGATACCTGAGGGCGTGCCCTGGATTTGGTTGGTCAACATCTTCAGAGAGGGGCTGGACATAGGGGGGTTTTAAGGACGCTGCAGAGCACGAAATGTCGCTCTGAGCCTGGGTAAACGGCTCATCCAGTCGCTTCTCGCTATGAACTCTTAACGCTTGCCATTTTGCTGATGTACCCTTCTTTTTCGTGTAAATAATCTTGTAAATAAGTTTCTCAAAGTGCCATTAAACCTGCTTGTACATATTTCACCAACTTCGAAGATTCAATCCTACTTCAACCCCGAGTCTCTGCACGCTACCAAGTGAAGGCCGGGTCGACGTAGCCCCAGCGTCACGACAACTGGTGTCCAGCGGTGGGATCTGAATCTACAAGCCACAACAACTGGTGAACAGCGGTGGGATCTGAATCTACAAGCCACGACGACTGGTGACCAGCGTTGGGATCTGAATCTGCAAGCCACAACATCTGGTGATTGGAGGTGGATCTGAAGCTACAAGCCACAACATCTTGTGATCGGAGGTGGCATCTCAAGCAACAAGCAGGAGCAACAATCGGCCAACAAGAGGGCAGCTCGGAACATCGATCGCATGTGTGGGTGAGTGCTTGGCTTTTCTTTCTGATGTGGACCAGGTTCTAGAACAGGGTTAGATTTTAGAACTGGTAAAGAGAGTGTGGAAACGCCTTTAGGTTTGGTAGTTTGCACAGTTGTTTTGGAAGTAGCCGACACTCGGAGCGATCATGGACCTACAAAAGCTGCAGAAACCGGACCTGTTGCTATTGTGTGAGGAATTGGGAATTGATACAAGTGGTTTGCACGAAAACCCTTGATTATAAAGGCAATCACTGATCTAGGAACCGATGATGAGGAGCTCAGTGAAGCATGGAACCTCATCGGTCAAAAAAAGGAACAGCTCAGACAGCAGAAAGAGCGTGAAATTGAAAGAGAAGAAAAAAAGCTGGAGCTAGAAATTGAGCTCCGGAAATTAGAACTAGAGTTGAGCAAGAGGTCGGGCGATTGTCCCCAGCTAGCGGTACCTCGTCTCAACAAGGAGGCAGATTTCAAGATGTCAAAGTACATGCAGCATATGTGATATCAGGGGATATCGGTCTGTATCTGGCTAACTTGAGCGAACTTTGCGAAAAACTGTCCTTCCAGCGAGACACGTGGTCTCAGAGATTATTGACGGTTCTGCCCTGCGAGGCAGCGGAGGTTGTCGCGCTGCTAAGCAAGGAGGACGCGGACAACTACGAGAAGGTCAAAGCTTGCCTTCTGAGAAAGTATAGGCTTAGCGCCGAGGCGTTCAGACAACGTTTTCGGAACGCTACTAAGTCCAGGGACGAGAGTTACCCTGAATTCCTGTACAATTTAAGAGTAAATTTGGGCGAGTGGCTAAAGAGCACAGATTCCTACAGTGATAGGGACGCCTGTAGTCGAGCGAATTCTTTTGGAGCAGTTTTATAACTGCCTCCCAGAAAAAGAAAGAAATTGGTTACAGGACCGAGGCGAAATTAAGTCGGCAACTGAAGCTGCCGAACTTATTGAGGAGTATGCTTCGCGCCGACAATTCAGCAACCCAGCAGTGGATAGGCCCCGCAATCCCAAGTTCAGTGTGAATAACCGTCAGAAAAGGCACTTTACTAGATTTGCAAACGAAGAAAGGAAGGCTTCTTCAGGCAAACGCCCTAGAAAGGACGCAGTGAGAAAAGTGGGGAAGTGACCAACGTGCAGAACACAAAGAATAAGCTTGAGGCTAGGAAGCCGCTCACATGCTTAGGTGTAATGAGCAGGGTCACATTGCCGTCAACTGCCGGAAAGAAAGATTGCTTTCTCGTATGTCAGGGACTGCGATGAAAATATGCAGCTTTTAGAACCCTACCTGCATGACCTAGTAGTCAACGGGAGCCTTGCAAGGTACTGCGCGATTCGGCCGCAACGATGGATGTTGTCCATCCGGCGTATGTATCGCCTTCCGACTATACAGGACAGTGTGCATGGATCCGACAGGTAGTTGAGGAACAGAGTGTGTGCTTGCCGATCGCGAACGTGGTCATCGAGGGCCCTTTCGGCGAATTAACAACCGAGGCTGCCGTTTCAGGAAAGCTTCCTAAGTGCTATCCGTATTTGTTCTCCAACAAATCGGACATGCTGCTGCGAAAGAGGGGCATCCTTTTCGGAGACAGAGTTGTGCAAGCCTTAAAACGTTCAAAGGCGCGAGAACTAGCTACACTGCTCATTCCAGAAAAATCCACAGCGGAGGAAACGGCAGTTAAAACAGTGGTAAATGCGGAAGATAGCAGGTCAGAAAACTTTGAGAGCGAGGCATCTCAGATATGTCAACTTGAAGGGAGCTTGATGAGACGCGGAATGAGGACGTTCTTGAGAGTAACCTCTTGCCGCCAGTGTCTAGTAATCTCACGAGACTTTTAGTGGAACCCGAGAGGACTTAGCTATAGAGCAAGCCAATGATCCCAAGATACAGGAGATAAGGGAGCGCCACCGCGCCACTAAGACAGCAAACAATATTTCTTTCGAGATGAGAAAGGGAGTGCTGTATCGCTTATTCAAGGATAAGCGCGGAGTAGAGCGGGACCAATTAGTCGTTCCCCAAAAGTACCGCGGAGACTTACTGCGGACTTTCCCATGCAGCTCGTGGTCATGTCACCTTGGAATAAGGAAAACAAAGCAGAGGCTGTTGCAAGAATACTATTGGCCTGGATGTTTTAAGGACAACGGAAAATTTTGTACGATCATGCGGACACGTGCCAGCGGGTTGGAAAGGCGCAAGATAAGTGGAAAGCTCCGATGGTGTTAGTACCAATCATTACCGAGCCGTTTCACCGGTTAGTAATAGATGTAGTTGGGCCACTTCCTGTGACAGAGTCAGGGTACCGTTATATCCTCACTATGTTATGCCCAGCCACAAAGTTTCCAGAGGCTGTTCCGCTGCGCGAGGTGACGTCCGAGAGTGTAGTGGATTCGCTGCTGTCAGTGTTTGCACGAGTTGGATTCCCCTTCCGAGGTCCAAAGTGATCAGGGTAGCGTTTTCACGAGTGTCCTCACCACCTCATTTCTCGAGCGATGCGGCATTAAGGTAGTGCATAGCTCGATCCATCATCCGCAGAGCAACAGCGTAGAAAGATGGCACTCTGTTCTCAAACGAGTCCTGAGGGGACTGTGCTATGAAAACAAGCGCGAATGGGATGCCTGCCTGCCTGCAGCGCTTTTCGCTTTGCGGTCAGTGCCGCACGAATCCACTGGATTTAGCCCAGCCGAGTTGGTGTACGGAAGGTCACTGCGCTCACCTTTGCGAATGGTGCGCGAAGCCTGGGAGGGGCGCGGAGAAGACCCAACAGTAGTAGAATTCATTCTGAACCTCTTGAATCGCTTACATAACACTAAGGAACTCGTTGAGGCCAGCATGAAGTCAGCCCAGGCTCGTTCCAAAGGTGTACTATGATAAGTCAGCCCGTCAAAGGACGTTTTGTATCGGGGACCAGGTGATGTTGCTGAGAAGTTCAAGGCAGAATAAGCTCGAAGTACAGTGGGAAGGACCGGCTGAAGGTCGTTGCAAAGCTTTCTAACACTAACTACGCAGTGAAAATTCCGGTAGGCGTAAAGAAGTGCGCATTTATCATTGCAATCTTATGAAGCCTTATGTGCAGAGGGAAGCCGTGGTAAATCTAACTTAAACCTTCCCGAGGAGATGGGGGACAACTTGATTTGCCTCAGCGGAAAGGGAAGCAACGCTCAGGAGCTTCTCAAAAAGACGGAGCAGAGAGGAGAACTAAAGAAATCCCAGCTGTCCGATCTGGGCGAGATAATAACAGAGTTTGAGGCTGCTTCGTGGACAGGCCAAGCAGAACTGATTTGACTGAGCACGATATTGAGCTGACTTCAGACGTGCCAGTGCGATCAAGGTGCTACCGATTTTCTCCAGGCAAAGAGAAATTCTGGATAAGGAAGTAACTCGCATGCTGGAATTAGGAGTAATAAAACCCTCGGAAAGCGATTATGCTTCGCCTATGATCTTAGTAGAAGCTCCAGGTAAAGACCCTAGGCCTGTGGTAGACTACCGAAAGCTAAATTCTCTCACCAGGGATCAAGTGTATCCTATTCCGAATATTGAGGAGAGAGTAGAACAGGTCAGTAGAGCGGCATATGTGACTACGCTGGACCTTACTCGAGGATACTGGCAAGTACCGCTCACTGAACGCGCCAAGGCAGATACGCGGCTTTCGTCACTCCGACGGGCAGCTACCAGCCAACAATGATGAGTTTCGGGCTCAAAATGCTCCATTTTGTTTTTCCCGACTCATGGATAGGGTTTTAAATGGGTGTGAAACATTCGCGGTGCCTTATTTAGATGACATTGCGGTTTTTCCGACTTCATGGGCGGACCATATGGTACATCTAAGAGCTGTACTGAGCCTTTTGCGTCAAAGCTGGACTAACCGTAAAGGCCGAGAAATGTTGCCTGGCAAGGGCGACCGTGGACTACTGGGTCACAATGTAGGTCAAGGTTTCAGGAAACCCAGCGAGATTAAGATTTCTGCGGTAGCAGACTACCCGCGGCCGAGCACGAAGACGGAAATTCGAGCATCCTGGGTCTGACTGGGTACTACAATCACTACATCCCTAACTATTCAGCTTTGGCTAGCCCTCTGACCGACGCTCTCCGCAAGACAGAACCGACAAATGTAGTCTGGGACGAACAAAAGGAAGCCTCCTTCGTAAACCTGAAGGCTGTGCTGATTAGCCGTCCGGTATTGCGAGCTCCAGACTATGGCCGAGAATTCACGGTCCAGTGTGATGCCAGTGATCGAGGGTTAGGTGCTGTTCTCTGCCAGAGAGATGACGACGGTAATGAGCACCCCGTGCTCTACTTGAGCAGAAACTGAGTTCTAGAGAGAGGGCTTATTGCGCGTCAGAGAAAGAGTGCGCTTGCATTGTATGGGCCATTCAAAATTGCAGTGTTATCTTGGAGGGGCCAAATTCACCGTAGAGACGGACCATTGTCCCCTGGGCTTGGCTGCAAACTGCGACATCAAAGAACAGTCGCCTTCTTAGGTGGAGCTTGATTTTACAGCAGTACAATTTTGAAATAAGATACAAAAAGGGGAAGTTAAATGGGAATGCGGACGCGCTTAGGCCGCTCTTTCTAAGCGGTCCGAGATGTTCCTCACCATGTATCCAAATTGATAATCAGGTTTTTTTTTTCGTGCGCTTGTATATGTGTGACTATGTAAAGCAGCACGTTTGGTTTTCTAGGAATACGTGGGTCCTGAACGTCTTGAGAGTGGGCTTTTCTCGAACAACAATGGCAGTTTTCTTTTGACCTGGTCTCTTCAGACTGGGAGCCGAGTGCTTGCTTCGACATGTGGTTGAGTTTCAGACAGCTCGAGCAATTTGGCCTACAACAATCAAGACAACGCGACAAGCAACAGCGAGCTTCAAGCGTTCACGTGCAGGCCATTAAGTCGTCTCTTCATGCAGCAGCTGGGACTGCTGCCCTCCGAGACTCTCTGGCGGGGGAGGAGGCTGTTACGACAAGCATCCGCAATTGCGCGCTCTATTGTTCGCCTGTGGGCATGGATAAGTTTTGTGAATATGTGGTGATGGTCCAATGGCTCTAAGTGAGCCTGTTTCAGGAATCCTGTTTGTAAGCATGTTTTGCTTTGTGGACAACCTGCAAATGCCAAATTGACCCTGTCAAGAGAACGTCTGGAAAAACACAAAGAACGTCCCCCCTGCGGGAAATAGCAGGAAGTGCCTTTCTTTCTTTTGTTCACCCTTCCAGTCGAGAAGTGCTATCCTCCAGTGATGAATGCCTCCTATCCAAAGGAGACGACAGAGTGACTTGTCCGCTGACGTGCAGGACAAGAAAGGAGCATGACTCATACGGCCATTAAGTGATTTCCCGGGAATGCAGGAAAGATTTGCAATTGTCGAAAAGGGACCATGTTGGGAGCCCTATGCGGCGCCACGTGCACTCGGGTTTCTGAGAAGTAAAACCCCTTGTCAGAACCAGCCTGTGGTTTCTTTGCTGAAGAATAGAAATGTACCTCCTCTCCTCGCCGTTCCCAAGCTTTTCCCGCCAACAAGTGATCACGCCCAACGAATGAATGCCGGACCAGTCAGTGCTTCAGACCATCAGTGCAGTGATGTGTTCGATTGGATGCCGATACCTGAGGGGCGTGCCCTGGATTTGGTTGGTCAACATCTTCAGAGAGGGGCTGGACATAGGGGGGTTTTAAGGACGCTGCAGAGCACGAAATGTCGCTCTGAGCCCTGGGTAAACGGCTCATCCAGTCGCTTCTCGCTATGAACTCTTAACGCTTGCCATTTTGCTGATGTACCCTTCTTTTTCGTGTAAATAATCTTGTAAATAAGTTTCTCAAAGTGCCATTAAACCTGCTTGTACATATTTCACCAACTTCGAAGATTCAATCCTACTTCAACCCCGAGTCTCTGCACGCTACCAAGTGAAGGCCGGGTCGACGTAGCCCCAGCGTCACGACAGTGCCCCTGTAGCTAACCCAATATGGGACTTTGCTACCGCCGAAGACGATAAAGTACCGAGTTGGTTTGACCAAGTCGGCGAGCTTGGAGAACAGGCGGGGTGGTATTGACTTTGGTTAAGCTTCTGGCGATGTCTTCGGGGGGTATCGTAATCTGGAATATTGTAGATTATCCCTTCAGCTGAATGGTCTGGTGCCGTGAGGTAGGTAGCAACTTGGTGTTGGACGTTTCCAAATTTGAGGGCCTGGATCGCTTGATACTGTTCAGCATGCTTCTCAGAGGGAGTGCTCACAGTGATGGAGTTCTGGGTGTAATTCAACCGGACCTGATCGGCTTGGGCAGCAGAGGGTGAAAGTCCAGCTTTTTTCTTCAGAGCGTCTGTGATCTGTGCTGCACTCCAGAGGCGAAGGTTGAGTCCCCCACGAGGCCGGAGGACGATTTTGTCGTCATCATGCGGTAGCGGTGGCTGCGGTGGCGTGTGGTTTCGGAGCCGTGACCGACTCCTCGCGTTCAGTAGTTGACGTGGCGTTTGTGTCAGCTGCTTTCTGTTGAGCCGCTCGCAATCGCTTGCGGGCATGATGAGCTGGTAGCCAACCGCCTTTGGTGAGGTCTTCAGGGGTGCACTCCTCCGGAGGTGGCTCAGCTACAGAGCCAGTAGCAGGCCCGTGCATTTTCTTTTCCTTCTTCCTACAGCCACAACAACAACAACTGAAAAATATTAACGAGTCTTGCCGAAACTCGGCCCACTGTAGCGTAGCCCCAATGCTATGCCACATTGTTTTGGTGAAAACAAGTGCTGTCTCGGTGAGAGTTTGTCCCGTTGCGGCAACTGGCCTGACCCCATGCAGCGATGCTGACTTGGCGCTGCCCTTGCATGAGGAGCGCCGATATGGCGCCTAGACAAGGACGTTGTTTCAGCAGTGCGCGCAGGCAGTAAAGCAATAGCGGCGGCTGCGCGGCAGAACTGCGCTCGCTGAAACGCCTGTGCGGAGGCAGTTTCGTTGCGGCGGTGTTTTTATCATAGACTTGCGTAGCGTCTCGGCAGCATAGGCTGCGCTACCAGGCGACACATGTCCTCTTTACTGTGGGTAGTGTTCTCGCCACCTGGCGCAATGGCGCATCCGAAAAATTGGTTGGAGGCACTTAGATCTCTCTTAAATGCGGTAAAACTGCGACTCTGCACTCATTTGCCACTTTTCACTTATTTTTGCTCCCTCTGTTTTGTTTTCCTTTTTGCTCCCTTTTCTCTTTTTTTCCCACGTTTTTTGAACAATTTTGACGTATTTTACGGAATTTCGACGTCCGTGGCTGTTTTGACGTCTATACACTATATCGACATCCTTGCCTATTTTGACGTCTAATTGACGTGTTGGCTCTAATTAAAAATTACTCCACATAAATGAAATTTGGCATATAGAGGCATGTTTTCACCCTCTACCTAAGACAACCATTCTTCTCATACCGTAAATCTTCAAGAGGGACAGCCACTTTCTGTATTCATCCATGAGCCCTTAAATGCTTTCGACTTAAAAGTGCGCACTGAGCAACTGAAACACTTGTGCGCTCAGCGATATCGCGCGAATGAGATGGGAAAAATTATGAGAAATGCTAGCGCAGGAAGCCGCCGGGTTTCATCTGTCACGCCAATTATCCTCGTTGCATATCGCTGTATAGCGCACAACAATTTTGCTGTTGCTCAGTGCGCAACTTTTCAATCACCTCACAGCGCTGGGCAAGAACTCTTGTCGGAAGAAAGGCGACGTCTATATAACGGTGCACAGACACACATACAAAAAAAAATGATTCTCCGCGCGTTACATAACTTCCGCAACAACCGGAGAACCTTCTATAGAAGTGCATACTGGGTTGATTTTCGTACTTCAGTGCGGTAAATCGAATATCTGCAGTAAACTGCATGCGTCGTGCTAACGAATCAGTGAGATCGCTCAATACAGCAGCAATTAAACTTGTAATCGAATGGTGGAAACGACGTTTTAATCAATTCGCACGAATCACCGTCAGAATATTTTCTGTTTAACGTGTACTTACAACAGATCACACTACGGAGAAGTACTACATAACAAACCACAAAACTAGAAAAAAAGGTACAACACAACTGCAGAAAACTCTGACGTTACAATAGAAGTACAGAATATTTTAGGGTGATTTTGACACGATTCTGTTTTTGTTTCGTTTTTTTTTTTTTTTTGTTTTTTAGACTGGGACTTAACTGCAATACTGAGTGGAACTGCACTGCGGGGTACCGTAACTTGGGGTTGTCGCGATGAAAGCGTGGAGTAAACTGTTCTGAAGAGGCAAAATACACCGCAGAAAAAAAAAAAAACAACAACTGAAACAATCGCTCAGATACAGAGATGCGCGCATCCCCTAGAGGCCTGTCTCGCTCATTCGCTGCCAGGCAATCTGCAGCAGTGAAGCCGGTACGCATCTTAACGCACAGCAGCTCCGCAAACAGCCAAGGACAGACATACAGTTGCGTGGTATTACGCTATAGATAAACACGTATGCTGGACACGGAAGCCAAGGGAGCCCTGATGAGCTGGCAGCAAGGACGGCTCCTGTCCCGGCAAACGTATAGTCTTGTGCCTTCGCAGATTTTTATACCCGAGAGTAGAGGCGGACGACGAGCTAGCAAAGCTGAGGTATACCACGGAGACCGTGCGTCTCGGAGTCGTGAAATGTAATAGCGCACTAATAAGGTCTTTATTTGACCTTGAATAAAGTATTTTTCCCTCTAACCGCCAATAAGTCGTGGGAAAAAATACGACAGCCCCGACTGCGGGCAAAACTGCTACCATCAACTTGAAGTCTGCCTGTTGCGCGCGGCTGTTCGGAATCCAACGAAATGAGAGCATGCATAAGCATGAAGATGCTTATATTTTCGATACATATGCAAGCCTGGAATGTAGCAACCGGGACTGACAGGAATGCAACCGTCTACAGTAGTCGGGTGCGACGTCATGAGAAAAGCAAATGATAGAGCGCATAAAAAGGGCAGAGCACAGTTCGCATAATACGTCGTTCTACTTGAGAGTGAAATTACCCCGAGAATGCGCGATCACTGCGAAACTTACCACCCCTCATAGCAACACAAATGTATGTGCAAATGAGGTTGGTATAGGAGAGATTTCCACGTACTGAAATACTGCCGAACAGGTTCAGAACGATGGTTTGGTTTGGTTTATGGGTTTAACGTCCCAAAGCGGCTCAGGCTATGAGAGACGCCGTAGTGGAGGGCTCCGGTAATTTCGATTACTTGGAATTTTTAACGTACACTGGCATCGCACTGCACACGGACGTCTAGTTTCACCTCCATCTAAAAGCGGCCGCCGAGGCCGGGATTCGAACTCTCATCTTTGGGCACAGTAGTCGCGCGCCCTAACCACTGCGCCCCCCCCCCCCCCCCCCCCCCCCCCCCCCCCCCACCCTGTGCAGGGCTCAGAACGATGGTTCCTATAGGATATATGCAGACTTGATATCTCACAGCGATGGTTGGAGTTAAGCTGTACTGAACGCGAACGACTAATCAGACATTTCTCCCATGAACACATTCATCAAACCCCAACAACGATTTAAAAAATAAAAGGTTGAGGATTCGTGGCTGCAAACTGAATTGCTGTACGAGTATTTTCCAGTGTAATCTATTTTTTGTACAACTTCCCGCCGTTTGTATGCATCATGTAAAAATATTGCAAATAGAAAAAAAAAAGTTTCATTAGCAGGAACAACCGGAAGATAGGATAAAAAAAAGTGACGAGACGATAAGGAACCCCGGTTGTTGCTTCCTGCGAAGGAATATGTGCGGTAACAGGAAGGAAGGGAGACCAGCATAAGGAAAGGACGCCCCCACACCGGAACAAAGCGCACGGAAAAGGTGTTTTCCTGCGCGACTCACGTCTGCAGTGCTTCCCGTGCAGGTATACGGATATTGCAGACCCCGCAAGTTGCAAGGATGAAGACGATCGACAACGGCACAGAAGAAAAAAAATAATTAAGAAGGATGGAGAGGGGGGGGGGGGGGGATAGACGACAGCAGAGAAGCTGTTGGGCTTTCGGCCCTCACGAAGCACCCAAAGTTCGAAGGCCACTTAACTAAAGTTCTTGGTTTCGCAAAGACGGGACCACTTGTGCCTATGCGTTGCCGCATTTGTAGCTGCTTGCTAAAGTGTGGGTGCTTCTATCGCAGCTACATTTGGCAAGGTCGCAGCAAAACGGCATCGATAACCCCCTTTTCACGCATCCTCTACAAATTATTGAGGCAGCTTTTATGCGGAGCTCGTTGAGGCGTTCTGCCGGCGATGGCGTGCAGCTGTCACACACAGTTGGTAGTTGGTGTGCCGTGAGTTTGTAACCATTATGACATGTCTCGTTACATTATGGTGTGTGATATAACGCATGCCCTATACGATACACGGTTATTGATCATGTAATACCGTGAATGTATATTTAACGGCGGTTAGTGTGGGTCGTGTACATATATCGGTGAGTGTGTATGTACAGCCTTTATCAAAAGTTTACAGCCCAGAGGGTTTGCTTTTAAGCCGTATAATATGACTTCTGTAATAATCGTGGAAGTCCTAGCTATTGGAGAGGGTAGGACGAAAAATCTTGCCTTCAGCAAGTATGGAAACCTGGGAATGCATTACGAGCCACATAGCATCCCTCAGAAGTAGATCCCCTGGGCTGTAAACTTTTTATAAAGGCTGTACATGTAGTATGGTGAGGCATATGACTCGTGGTCAGGGCTCATCACGACTAATTTGACAGCGACTAATCGGCGGCGATAGCTATGTATAGAACCCATGTAGCAGAGTAGTGGGTATGAGTCACGTGACCAGTCATGAAACAGTGATGCAAGTCGTCATCATGACTCAGCAAAACTTGTAGTTTTAATGACTGAGTCAATTAACACCGATGATGGCCATTTATAACTGGACCGTGCAGTCAGTGACGTAAAATCGGTTGTGACGGCATGCCACCTGGCGTCCGGAAGTTCCTTAGTTGGGGTGTTAGTTTTCTCGGCGTACTGCAATTGGTGTGAAAAGCGTGTGGTCGTGCCTTGCCGTGCTCGGTGGGTTCCTTGGGCTGTCGCAACCCAGGGTGCGCATCGTCTAGACGTCCGCTAATCTTCTGCACCAGGAGAGATTCCCTAATTAGGCAATCTCCCTCGACTGAAAATATCTGTTCTCCAATTACCTTTGCGACCAGTTTAAAGAGGAGCTAATTGACTTTTCGAAGTAATCTGCACGCAGCTTGGTTGGTGTTCTAAATGCGATACACTCGATCAGGTCTAAAAGAACCGGTTCGCTGGCGCAGAGAAGATGGCTGAGTTGATACATATGGAACAGTGGAAGCTAGGCACTGACTGTGCACTTAGCAGTCGAGCAGGTGGGCTTCCACAACCCACGTGTGCAAGAAAAAAAAAAAAAAAGAGACCTATGGAAGGTCACCAGGCCTCAAGGCCGTCCATGCTCGTTGCAGGCTTAACAGAGGCAATTTGTTCGACTTATTGGCTCTGCCCACGGGCAATCTTTTTCGATAGGTTTAACGCGCACCCTAACGCTCACTCTGAAAGAAGCCGCGAAAACAGAGAACCCTACAGAAAATCATTTTAAAGCACTTCTAGCCCCTTTCCCGCATCAGCATATGATTAAAAGTAAGATGGCAGTGCACTTCTAATAGAAGAAAAATTCTAGAGCATAGCGACAGGCACTTGACACTGCCGTGCGTAAAACAATTCTCCAGGCGTTGCAGTGCATTGTGAAATTCATTGCCGATATGCACCGACACGACGCCACCTGCGCGATACCCTTAACCCCCAATGTGCGTCAGTTTGCTTTCTTCATCGCGAATCTTTCAGACATCAGACCAACATATGTTGTTGCCATGAGTCCTCGCCGGCACGCGCTGGCAGTGACGGTTCTGATCGATGGCGCGTGTTCCCTCCCAGGCGCGCAAACAACACTTGCTTGCGATAACGGGCAAAATAAGCAGCTTGTTGGCACGAAAGATATGCACCGCGTCTTCGAGTCAAGTGCGCATTGTAATGTGTAAAGTGGTTCGCGATGACTGCTACGCAAGGAAAGAGGAAAGCAGTTGAGATCGACGGTCCTCCTCCACGGTCGTTCTTTCGAGAGCAGAATTATAAAGGAATATTATGCGTACATTTGCCTTTTGATTCGCTCTCCCTCCCCCTCTTTCTCCCCGCATGTGTACCTTTGTATTAACATAGGACGCATATAAGGTCGCGACAAGAAAAAAGTAAAACAACACACATGTCATTGTCATGTTGCAGGTATGTGTTCCCGCATGCGCGGCCCTGACAATTCGCTGTTTTGACGGGGCGAACTATATTTTAGACGACATTTGTTTGTAACATATATGATTTTCCCCAGTCTCCTGAAATGGCTGAGCATAGATATGTGCATCCGACATGTGCAGACTAATGGACATCCGTCAAAACATACACTTTTTTTTCGGGCAGTGAAGCGCAGCACGCTAGCCGAATGTCTATAACTATACATAACCCAAGCATGTTCGTAAACTTATTTTCTCGTCCATTTCCCTATACAGCTTTATCAACCAGCGGCAGTGCTTAAGAGGCAGAATATCTTCACTTTGGAATTTAGCCACGCACATACGTTACAAGAGAACGGAAATAAAGATGCGGAAGGGCACATTTGCCGATTAGAAAGGAACGGTGAGACCACGCACTAACCACTCAAGCAATCGGTAACGATCCGTCCACAGGCCTTCAAGATCCACAATGCGG
Organism: Amblyomma maculatum; assembly: GCF_055883805.1. Lineage (NCBI taxonomy): Eukaryota > Metazoa > Arthropoda > Arachnida > Ixodida > Ixodidae > Amblyomma > Amblyomma maculatum. The sequence continues at coordinate 100,588,865 of NC_139349.1, read as the reverse complement.
GAGTGAAGATTGTACTATCGTTTTTTACTGGCACAATGAAAGTATGCGGAGTCGATATCACCGAACACAGTTATCACAGCTCTTCGGAACGAATTGCCCACTGGTTTACCAAAAGGTCGCATCTGTCTCACCTTCCCGCATCTACATGCCGTTAGATACCACATTTATCAAAAGAATAGATTTGTGCACAAGGACTTATATTATGGTGAGGCTGCCCAAAAGTAATAAAGAATAATACGCCCCTGCCCGTGCACAAGGACATATATTACGGTGAGGCTACCCGAAAGTAATAAAAAATAATATGCCTCTACATTGATCGTATATGCTACACTGTCACAATGCGGCTAACCTTGCTGGTGGTTTTTTAAACTTTCGTCTCCCAAACTCAAACAATCCGCGGGCTACAGGTATCTAGGCATCATTGTGGGCAACAAACTCGGTTTCATCAGACGGCTGCTAGCTCGCCCTCTCACCCAATTATATCCGCAAAGTAGCCTATGAAACGTTCGTTCGTGCACAACTCGATTACGCTTCGGCGATCTGGTGTCCTTATCAGAGTTAATAAATCAGTCTGAAGCCACCCTAACTCGCGCGGACAGTTTCATCATATCGAATGTGGCAGACCACATAGCACAAAAGAACCAAATGAACTTATCCATTTAACAGCGCATTTCAAGTGCAGAGTTATTTTTTCGCGTTTCTGAATGCATGTGTCTTCTTTTTTTCGCTCTCCCTAAGTTGTTCTTGAGCTGCTGTGACGTTTTAATTTGACATTGTTTTGATTGTTTGACTTGTTATAACATGAAAGCCGTGTATTTTGTATTTCTGCTTGCTGTTATTTACCAATGCATATGTCAAGGCAGCCCCCTGAAAGACAGTCCTGAATATCCTGAATAATACCGAAAATAGGCCTAAAAATGTCTCCCAAAGTTTTTTTTTTTTTATTTATTTTAAGGGCTCCCAAAAGATTGCTGGTATCTCCTAAAGTAACCAAGGGGCGCTCAAGAGTCCTTCAGAAGCCCTCCATGAGTGCCTCAGGTTTTTTTGGAGGACTTCGGAAGGTCTTTCAGGAGTCCTGCAGGTGCTTGCCGCATCTTGTAAAAGCTTGTACATCCATCCTCGTTCTTGTTTTCATGAAGTCCTACCCCCCGAGATACCATGTTTACTGTGGTTATACAGGCCACCGTCAAGCACCGCCAATTGAGCGCGGTCCAAGAGGCCTTCTTACAACACTGTTTACATCCCTCCTCATGACGACGCTTAGATAATTCGTTTAGAGGCCAGGGAAGAAGGAGGTCAATTCCTCTGCCGGCGTCATGCGCACACTCACGTGTCTTCGTGGAAAAAGCCACCACCATCACCACGAACTACGCCTGGCCTCTGTGCACCCATCGCCATCATGAGAGGGGGCACTTGACCCTTACACCGAAGAACACGGAAACGCGCATGAAGAAATCAATAATTATTTACTCCGTTTTCGTGAATAAGCGACTTCCCTCTTGTATACACCCTGCACACAGACCGCGAAGACGGCAATTTGATCACTGGATAAGGCAAGACTATAGGCGATACTATCAGCGGTAAGTCCTGACGACTCTGTCAATCTATAGCATTTTGCGAGGCAAACCACAGTAGCATTGCCTGAGTATTGCGGTCGCGCTTTACAATACGGCACAAATATATTTTGAAATGATCCGCGTCATAAAGCGAACATTATATCTTCCGCTGTCCCGCTGCGAGAGTGAGACTGACCGCGATGGAAAGTCGGCGAACGGCCAGTATGAAGGGTGCACGAGTGAGGGCACGACCGCGTCGTCGTCGCCGTCCCCCTCTCCCGTCTCGACGCCGTCGGCCCAGCCGTCATCAGCCACGCGGCCAGAGGTAAACATAGGGGTGGGCACTGCTTATCTCTGCCCAGAGTCTGGCTGGCTGCTGGACGCCCCGTCTAGCTGGCCGCAGCGCGGGAATCGAGCGCCGTCTCGAGGTGTGCCGCGCCCTACCGCCGTGGAGGGCTTTCCCGGCGTCGCACGGCTGGTCGCTATCTAGGCCGCACAGCTGTGCGGAAAGACGAGCCCTCGACTCCCTCTGTATCAGTCTAACATCGCAGAATGGAGCGAATCTTCGGTATATTCGGCTGGTTATACTTTGGGCACGCGCTGTCTGCACCCTGTGGACGCTGAGGGCAGTTTGGGCGGGAAATCTACACCCTAGTAATTTGTGGATAATGAATAGCAAAGTATGGCTAGAAATATGCTTGGTTTCCAGATGATCTAATTCACATCCTAGCGAAAGCTGTACACTTCGCATTTTACATGAGCTCTGATGTCATATTTTGACGTCACACTTCCAAAAATACATGGAGAGTAAGCGATTGATTATTATAGCGTCGTTATGGGACATTATTCAATAAAATAACTTCGAGAAAACAATTTTGAACATACTTATAGATCCAGGGCCGAAAGAGCTAATACAAAGATATATTTATGCAAGCGTGTCACACAAAACTTATGCTATACAGCCGACTATATTTGAGAGGAAACACTGGAATACCCGCAACGTAGTTGCATTATGCATTTCTCAAGGTTTTTAGCATTTCTTTTGATGAATTAATAGTGAGAAGTACTACAGGCACGCACCGCAACCAAGCAGGACCGTGGCGCCACCATTACACGACCACAAGGCAAATCTGTGAGCGGCGCGATAGAGGAACAGTGCAGAGCGAACTTAATGCTATAGCATATAGTTATATCGGGTGCTCTGATGCCTCATCACAAGAAATTCACCGGTCCGTCCACGACCCTGAGGGCAACTCGCCTGGCAAGCATAGCGGCTCGGTAGCTTATTCACTGTGAAAACTTCCACGGGAAAGATGAAGACCGCAGGACCAAAATATGTTAGCCCTCACTTCGAGATAGGAAAGACCGCGCATTCAACACCTAAGAAGGGTAGAAATAGCGCACGCCAGAAACGAGAACGGCCACTGATGACTTCACCCATCCCACTACCGCGCAGAACTTTACGGAGAGCAGATAAAAAAAAAAAAAAGGCATTGTTAACAAGAGCGTACAGGAAGCGCCGCAGGATCCTATATAAGCCATATATTTACGGCATCCGGGAAGAGCACATCTCATTACACCCATCGGAAACACAGAACGCTTCCCTTTGACGACTGGTGGGAAGCGATACACATCGCAGTATACACTCAGTATATCGGAAGTGTCCATGAAAGTCGAGTGCGATATGCAGCGAAAACGTTTTTCCGCATACAGGTACACAGTTCAGCTACCCTTTGCGTGCACGCGTCAGTTCATTCGCATATGTTCGACGTTCCCTCTGCCAGGATATCGGCTCCGCGCGTGTTGTCCATGCTGATGCTTGTTTTCCACGCATGTCTGACAAAACTGCTGCAGCCAAGGGCAGCGCATTGCATTGCGCACAGTTCGGAAGACGACCACACGACATGACTGACTGCGCGCACCTACAACCGACTTGCTGCGAGTGGTCGGCCAGTTTTTTAGCGGCTGGCGGCCAAACACGCACAAACATGTACTACATGCGAACGAATAGCAAGTAGTTATGCAGGTTTCTCTTGATTTCTTATATTGCACGTACGCTTTATTTCACGCGAGTCTTTTCTTTTTTTTTTTCTATTTTATGACGCCCTGCCTGGCTGCTCGGAACATTGCAGAAGGAGAGAAAGCAACAGAAATAAACGAAAAAAACCTCCCACAAGAAAACACGAAGTATGGAAAAAGATGTCACCCGATGAGAAACATCTGGCGGATGAACATTGCAGTCCCAGATTGTTTGGACAGAGAGAAGAGCAACTATAAGGGAGTTCGCCCTGAAATGGCATTTAGCGAACGTTTAAACTCTCCGTGACCTCTCCTCTTGGAAATGTAATGCAGAAACCAGCAGACAGTTTTGTTTATATTATTCCAGTCGTTTAGTAAGTAGTGACTACTTCATCTTATTCTTGCTTTGTATCGGTCCACACGGGTCGACATACTCAGTCAAACCGGTATTCTGTATGTATTTTTTAAAACCTATCAGTAAGCAGTGCAGTAACACAAATCATGCTCTCTTTGGGAAAGGGTGAGAGATCGCTATAAAGCAAGAGAGCTAGAAAAAATATAGACACGGGGGACGGGGTAAAGGTTTGAATCGGAATTTAAAATTTAAAAAGCGTCATTGCATCTCACTCAACGTTTATTTTACGCGTATGAAAGTGATCGTAGTATTATAAAAGTTACGCGAACAAATTTCTACACAGCTGGTAGAAACTGCCACTCAGTGCAGCTATCGTGCCGATGTCCTCTAGCGAACTTTAAACACAGCTTGTGCAGTTTATGACTGTGTATGCTGCAAACGTCCATCAGCAGATATCCGGAACAAAGCCGCAACGCTAGTAACAATTTTACTGATGTGTAACAAGATGAGAAGCAGTTTTTTTTTTTTTTGTGAGATAATTTTTACAGCGCTACACTATGTGCAAGCTTATCGCATGCCAGATCTACTAACAAGGATTATTGCTCGGCAGTTCTAGATGGAAACATTCTTTTTTATTATTCAGAGCAATAACGTGGGCGGGCTAGCACCCCCGAGGCAGTAAAAACACCATTGCGGACACGAATAGTCCGGCAAAGGTATTTTTCCTAATAAAACGACAGTCCTGATGCCACAAAAACACGCAGACGTGTTCTAGCAGACGTGGAAGCTAAAAAATTACGAAGCTTTATCCAGCAGTCCCACGATATTACCGGCGTAGAGTAGCGTTTAATGTGTAAGCATTAATTAGTACTCGCATTTTTAGATTTCGCCGGGGTGGTTGTGCAGCTTCTACGAGCAACCACTAGAAAAAAAAAAAACTTAAACAGAATTGCCCTTAAGAATGCTTAAGAGCTGTAAATGCGAAACACTTGTTTCTTCCTCTAATTTGCTGCTCCCTGCCGCACGAGACTGCTCTGCTGTGGCGTTTTGTGTCAATCTCGTTAGATGGCGCAACGGGAGTTTCATTGTTACCATTCATTGTCTTTTCGTTTCGAATTTTGCCTCCGCAGATTTCGAACACGCTTTCGTGTCCGCTGTAACCTATGCTCTGGGACAGGCTTGTTGAATTATTTTTTTTTTTTTACTCACGGGCACCATTGTCAGTTCCTTCAGTGCCCTATACGACCTCCTTGTGCTATAAGACTAGGGGAATCACAAACACATACTCAGTCAGTTTTTCACTAGGACATCCTAACGCACACTTTAAATAAACAACTGCCCATAACGACATACGGTATCCGTTTCCTGCCCGTGGGTGACGATAGCAGCGAGCCATACGATATGTTTGTGGCCTTGAGTGATGGTGGCTCGAAAAGAGCCACCATCATGGTGTTCTGTGTTAGACGAGTTGGGTACTCTCAAGCGCTTTTAGTAATGTAACAAAAGCCAGATTGTGTGTGTGTGTGTTTTTTTTTTTTTAGAATGTCTCTTTATGATTTTCTTTTCGGCTGTGGAGTTGAGTCGGCAATAAAGAAAAACAAAGCATGGAATAGCCGTCTGCGCGCTCGACTGAGGAGCGGAAGGACGGGGAGTTTAATTCCTTGACGGTGACACGTTTTTAAGCGTCAGTTCGTCGTGCGCACTGCGCTTCTTGTGAGGCAAGAAAGGCTTTCGCAATAAAAAGAGCTGTGTTGGACACTGCAGTCGACCAAGGTGCCATCTCTGTAGCCAGTTTCTTCACCTGTTAGGCTGCCTCACGCTCAGCTTCAGATATGCTGTCGTCTTCATCTGCTTCAACAAAGCTGCAACGAATGCCTTGATTAGGCCTCCTTTATCGTAATAATAAAGACCTAAGGCCTAAAGCAGCTAAACATACCAAGATGCAGCAAAGCAAGGCTAAACGAAGCAAAGTTTAGTGATAAGCTTAGCTTCTGCATGTATATCCATGCTTAACCAAGCTAACCCACTGCTTAATTTTTTTGCTCTGTATTCTCTACTATTGTTGGTTACATTCACATATCCACTGGAAATTGCCCGCAGTCTTCTCATTGCACTGCTGTCTTTTTTAATTCATCGCTATCCTTGCATTCAATTTGCCTCCCAATAACAATGCTCTGTGCGCGCGGCAGCTGGGTACATTACGAATAAAAATAAATCCCTAATGACCAACGCACAGTTCCTTCGAGTTAATTTACAGCACAAGGACACGCATGAACAAGCAAGACTTAGGCCAGCATCGGTCAGTGCGCAGCTGCTGGCTGGGCAGGGTGCTTGAGTCTGTAACGCTGGTAGTACGTCTACGACGCTGCGCTGATAAACGCAGAAGACTGTTTTAAAATTCTTTTTTTTTTGTCTGTTTGCTTTGCAGTTAACCCCTCGAGCATTCTTCAGATAAGCCCGCTCAAAGCGCGTGAAAATAACAGCGCGAAGCGCGCCCGTGTCTCTCTTTCGTGCGGAAATATAGAGCGCTCCTCGTGAGCAGGAAATTATCCGCCGCCCCTGACAAAATATACATCCTGTAGGACACGCTATTTGCTATAGGTAGAACTTGCAGGATGTGTGCAAACCCAGGATGCAACGGTAAATATGAATCTAGCAATAAACGAAAGGGTTCAACACCCTTTCGCCTCGCGAGGAGTGGTTAGAGGAATATTTTCGTCCATCCGCCTCCGTTGTCTTGCGAGTCACTTCCGATACAGGTCACACAAATGTTGTAGGCTATCGCTTCCGCAGGCAAAATTTCATTTTTGACGCGTTATAAAAAGTGCGTTTGCAGACACTGTTTTCAAACGCGCAGAAAAAGTCGTTATAAATCAGCTCCAAGACGTACACATGTTACAATATTACACTTGAGAAGCCATGAGAAAATGCGCTAAGAAAACACGACAAGAAAGACGGACACATATCGACAGGACGAGCACAAAATATTAGCAGATTTACTTAGGAGCTGAACCCCTACATATAGTAAAGTCGGCAAAAGCGCTTAATGTATACATTCTCGACAGGCCTTGATCGATACACGTGCGCACTCATCCTATCCTAAAAAACAGAACTGCCCATAGTGACGGACAGGACTTTTACCATGCTGGCTCAGGACCTGGACGAGCGCTTCGTTTGAAACATAAGACGTCAGGAAAAGGCAGACCACAGTGGTAACTTGAGGCTCAACAGGGACGACTGGTATACGCTCGCTGCCGATGACGAGGCAGCCGGCGTAAACGATTAGAGACAACTCCTGCAGCTCGGCGTCCATAACACCTTAGAAGAAATAGCCGAGACGCAGCTCATTGCGCAAATGAAGCGCCTCTCTACCACTAAGACAGGCCGCAGTATACTGACGTTCCTGGGTTACAATCCCCGAGCTCCCAGTCGGCAATCGTGCGAGATCAGCGGTGAGGCGCGGGCCCACATCCACGTGGACCGCATTTCGAAAAACATGCACCCCGAGTACAACCAAGAACGGCGGCAGGCGCGGGCCAAAGTCCTAGTCGAACAACACGCCCAGGACCCGCACGCCCTGTACGTGGAAGCAGTGGAGTACAAGCGAGAAGGATTCGTGGCAGTGTTCGTTGCGGCGGTTATGGCATCAAGACAACGGCAGCGAGCGTGCTGCGCACGGACGCCACAGACATGGTCTAAAATCTCGGTCTTCATGACTGCCATGATATTCCATATGATTCTGCTGTATTCAAGTTTTTAAAAATAATCTACATACCTAAACACTTTTAAATCAACCATGCCTTCTGAGACAGATCGTCACGGCACGGTCAATACAAGACAAATGTACCACACAACACTGGCGCCACACATGATCCAATACAGATAGTTCGCCGAAACTTGTCTGGTGTTTAAAGGTGTTTTAAGGTAAATTTCGAACAAATTGACAAAATCGTCTGCTGTCATGCCCGCTAAGTTTTCCACCATTTTCTTATGTACATGTTGTAACTGATGCCAGCAAGCCATCATTCGCGACCGAGTAAAAAAGGTAATCAATATCAAGAGGAAACGTGCACCCGATAATTTCGTTCCGCTCAGCTTTTTTACTTATGAAGCGCAGTCAAAACCGCCTCATTCAAATAAATGTCCAAGTAAGGCAAAAGATACGATATATTCACCAGTCCATATCGCCTCATACAGAAGGCGGCAACCTAGCAACGCTTTTAGTTGTCGTGGGAGCGGACGGCCATAATTAATGAGTTCGGCTGAAAACCGTCAAGACCGCGTGCCCGACCATATCTGAGCATATCTGGCCGATACACGTCAGCAGCTTGTCGGGGCTGGTAGGCCGTCAAAGCGCCCCAGCAGCAGCCAGCAGCAGCTCTACAGTCTAATACACGCAATCGTCGCGTCAAGATTACGCCAGACCCGACAGTCAAGTCTCTCGATCGAGCAAAGACAAAAGAAAAAAAGAAGGCGTGCCCAACCGAAAAGAGTGGTTCCGCTTGTCGGAAGACCGCGCGTCATCGCACACCTCGGGGACGCCCGCGTGATCTCGTACGATGGGCGGCAATAAAATCAAAAGGAAACAGTCCTGTCTGCGCCCGCGGCCTCACGTGCTTCCTCCACTCGCTGACAAGCCTACTACTAGGCGCGGCGTATATATGGTCAAACTACGAGCGCGTACAGTGTGCTCGGGCCAGACGTGGCCCACGCACTGCGCGGTGTTGCGCCCTGTACGACCCACGACGGCAGCGAAACTTTTTTTGTACTGGAAGGCCAAGCAGCCAAGCAATACACGTACAGCCAGCTACAGCTATATACTAGAGGTACGCTTTTGAAAACATATATATATAAGAGCACCGGACGCGATATTCGGAGGTCGCGGGTTCGGTTCCCACCATCGGCACGTTGTTTTGCCTTCTACTTTGTGTTTAATTATCTTTCCCCTAAACAGATTACATTATTAATTTATGTGATTATCGAAGTTAAAATTAAAAAAAAAAAAAAAGACGAAGTATAATCCCCAATGCTTTCCTTGGCCTCGCCGACTGTTGGCTTCTTTCCTTCACACGCACACATATATATATATATATATATAATCTATCTATCTATCTATCTATCTATCTATCTATCTATCTATCTATCTATCTATCTATCTATCTATCTATCTATCTATCTATCTATCTATCTATCTATCTATCTATCTATCTATCTATCATCTATCATCTATCATCTATCATCTATCATCTATCATCTATCTATCTATCATCTATCATCTATCATCTATCATCTATCCATCTATCATCTATCCATCTATCATCTATCATCTATCATCTATCATCTATCATCTATCATCTATCATCTATCATCTATCATCTATCATCTATCATCTATCATCTATCATCTATCATCTATCATCTATCATCTATCATCTATCATCTATCATCTATCATCTATCTATCTATCATCTATCATCTATCTATCTATCATCTATCATCTATCATCTATCATCTATCATCTATCATCTATCATCTATCATCTATCATCTATCATCTATCATCTATCATCTATCATCTATCATCTATCTATCTATCTATCTATCTATCTATCTATCTATCTATCTATCTATCTATCTATCTATCTATCTATCTATCTATCTATCTATCTATCTATCTATCTATCTATCTATCTATCTATCTATCTATCTATCTATCTATCTATCTATCTATCTATCTATCTATCTATCTATCTATCTATCTATCTATCTATCTATCTATCTATCTATCTATCTATCTATCTATCTATCTATCTATCTATCTATCTATCTATCTATCTATCTATCTATCTATCTATCTATCTATCTATCTATCTATCTATCTATCTATCTATCTATCTATCTATCTATCTATCTATCTATCTATCTATCTATCTATCTATCTATCTATCTATCTATCTATCTATCTATCTATCTATCTATCTATCTATCTATCTATCTATCTATCTATCTATCTATCTATCTATCTATCTATCTATCTATCTATCTATCTATCTATCTATCTATCTATCTATCTATCTATCTATCTATCTATCTATCTATCTATATATATATATATATATATATATATATATATATATATATATATCTTTATTTTGTTCACTGAGCTGACAGAGTCCGTGTTTAAGCAATAACAGTTGGTCACGCAATGCAGGGCGTTAAGCCAAAAATTATAATTGAAATTATGCACTGGGACCAGATTTTTTATACGGAAACTGAGAAAACAGGTGCAGAGAACACCCTGTATATAAAAAAGTGAGCTCCGCACGCATAGACGCCCATTGTAGAGCACTTGAGCGCGAGTTCCCAAAGCTCTCACAAACGGAGACGCCTGAACGCGCAAGCTGCTCTGAAGCTTGCTACGAGACCTTTCCATTTCAAGCTACCAATGACGCGCACACTGGTGACGGAGCCGCCATGTTGTAACAATTGCGCTTTTGGGACCGTATTCACCTCAACTAGCTTTTTTTTATTTATTTGTTTTTTTTTTTTCGCTTTTTTTGAGTGGTACGTCAGCGTCAGATCGATGGAGCGCTCCAGAAATAACGACACTGCGTGTAAATCTACACGCACAAAGAGCACGATGCATCTTAATTTGTCATCACCGTCGACACCAATCGAGACAGCATGCAGCAGAGTCTTTGGAACGCTTAATATAGATCGTCTACCCCGAGCGTAGTGACGATGCATTGAAATGGCGCAAAAGGGGACAAAAAAAAAATAATAAACTGCTCACATTAAAGGAACCATCAACAATTTATCGACCTGGAGCCTTGAAGACCACTCGAATGCTATACGTACATATCACTCAAAAGCAAGCACCTGGACCATATGTGCAATGGGCAAGGGCCTAACTATATAATAATTGCAGAAGGATGCTAAATTGGGTGAGTTGGTGCGTTTGTATATGGGAACTCAGCGCAAAGAAGACAAGGACAAAATAACGATTGCCTCCGCCCACGTGATGCGTGCACGTCACAAATTCGTTTCAAGGTTCCGACCATGTCTCAGCCGTTACACAACAGAATATCGCCTGTTCCCGCGAGATCAAAAGCTGCAAAAATGAGGCTTGGTGGTGGTAGAAACGCGTGAGCTGCTGGCGCAATATAAATCAAGGATAACATTTACATTACCTACACTCATCAAGGACGCTTATGCAATGCTTCCAATTATTGCGGCTGTTCATGATCGGAATTATTTCCTCGCGGCTAAAAGAAATGAGGGCATTTTGGACATGTGGAAAGGAAGCAAGCGCTATAAAGTAACAGGGCCGGCGTACGGTGCCCGACATTGACATCTTTTGGCAAGGATCCGAGCGTCACACTTATTACAGCTTGAACAGCGTTTCTGGACGCCAGCGATGGTGGGCTGGATTACTGATACGGCACAGACAGGCGGCAGCCTTTAGGCGTAGACTTCTGCATGTGTAATTCCGCGCAGTGGGAGCGCACAGTCATTCCCAGCGGATTCGGCAGACAAGGCGGCGTTCCGCGGGGCGATATCTGGCCGCCACCTTTATCCGAAACATGCAAATTTCTAAAGTTATCAGAACAATCCTGTCTGAGAAAAACAAGTAGAATAGTGCAGAAGGCGGGAGATTAAGTTAAGAAGTGCTTGGGACTGGGGAAATTAAGGCGCGACCCAAGCCGCACGTGGCTTCATATTGACTGTACGTCTCTTTCTCTCTTTCCATCTCGTTATCTGTCGCCCGACTGTCACGAGCTTTGCAACTGCAGTGTTGCGTGGAACTGTTAAAACGCAGTATCACAGCATGTATCTCGTGGGCTAGCAAGGAAAAGAAGTGTCGGGTCCTTTCAACTTTGCCGACCTCACACTGCGACCTTTCTTTGCAGTCAGACGACATACCTGAAATATGGTCCTTCGTAATCTACTTTTCCGCGGCAGTGTCGTGAAGGAGGATGAAGAGAGGATAGCCGAGACACTATCTTGACACTCGAACCCTCATCAAAAGGCCAAACCGCAGCGATAATCGCGATTCGCCGAAGACTTCTGTCAGGGACACTTGAATCCGTGAATGAGCGGGTGTGAGCGCAATATGAACGAGCGGTCAACCGGCGTGCGAGACATCTGACCTCTTGGAGTGGTTCTCAAAGCGACAACTATTGCGAAGAGCCCTTGGTATCATTTTCAAAATTCTGAAAGCAACATGAGGCTGACTCAGCGCAGTGGAAGGGTTCGGCTGAAATACCAAAGTTTTTACAACCTTTGAAAGGAACGTGTATATCTATCAAATGAATCTTGGGTCGATTAATACTAATTAAATTCTTAAGTTTTTCACCCATTGCGTGTGCTAGCATTCATTATTTTGAGCATTCATAACACTGTAAACAGTCATACGCTGAGATATAAAAAATGCAGTACTGCTGCAAAATACAGCCATCACTGCACCGTTTATAAATTAATCATGTACTGGGGGCAGCTGAGGAAATGCCTTGATACTGTTTACTGTGTATGCGCTAGATATAACGTCCAGACCTCAGAACAAATTTCGCACAGCTAGTCAACGCTACCGAAGGAATGCACGCGCACAATTCTTTTCATTACCACGTCTTCCTTTTTGCAAGGCTAAGCCCGTCTATGTGTATCACTGCCCGTCTGTCTGCGTACGAGTCTGTCCCCGTTTGTCATTGTCGTTCCTCACCATCCACTGTGTGTACCTCTGTCACTGTCAGAATGTGCGTCTCCGCCTGTAGAATATGACTGAACAGGTCAACAAGAAATGTTCTCGACCTTCAGCAAATCTTTGTTCTAGTTAGACCCCTTCAAGCAGAAAGCGAGTAATCGACGCTTTCCCTGCGGTAACCTATATATCAGCTTGCGCGAATGAACTGCTCATTTTTGGAGAGTGAGCTACTTACAGCTCTTTTTAGAATACGTCTGCATGCTCCCAGTTCTCAACAGCACTTCTGCCACTGGTCGCTCACTCCACTGAGGTCTCCGCATGTATGTCGTTATTTGCTCCTGCATCGTGCGGTTGACCTATGCTATGTGCTAGTTATATCCATGAGGTTTAATGGCGCAAAAGAAACTGTGGCTATGATGCGCCATTATGCTATGTGCATCTACGAAAAAGAAAAAAGGAAACGAATAAACGGACCTGCACGTACGATTTCGCGTTAAAAACTCCAGCGCGACTATATAGCATCGCGAAGTGATTTGTATGTCTTTGAGGAAGCAATGCAATTCCCGAAACAAACGAATACATGCTTCGGCTCCTAAATCGATTCTATATGTCGTATGTAGGAGACTTTTTGTTGTCGGCTTTTGTATACAACGACAACGTTCATTTCCATCACAGCAATCGGTCATTCTATAAATGCACAACAGCCTACGGCGCTGCGTCGTGAGCATAAGCATAGCGCTTGGTACAATAGAGAGCTTTAGCATAGCACATTTGGTTTACAACATGTTATGTTATTTGTCCTTCCTGCTTGGACCACATGAGGTCTGCAGTATTGTATAAATAAATTAAAAAAAAACTAGTTTACTTCGGGTGCGCATGCGCAGTGAGATAGCCTGGACTCGCCTCGACTACTATCATGTAATCCAGTAACCGTAGACGCATACCAGTACTCCGGTATGCATCTGCGGTACAACGTGTGCGCTATGCTAAATCTTTTCAGTGATGGCAATAAGGCGTCCACTTTTTTGGACTCTCATTTATAAAATGCACCTCTCGAACTAATCATCAAACCAATCCGCGTCATGAATAACAAACGTTAAAATAGGTTTAAAATCATCAACATTAAACAACATTCTGGAATAATAGAATATATCCATTAACCTTCACCCCGCCGGGGTGGCGCAGTGGTTACGGCGCTCGACTACTGTTCCCAAGAATGCGGGATCGAATCCCGGCCCCGGCGGCCGCTTTTCGATGGAGGCGAAAAGCAAGGCGCCCGTGTGCTGTGCGATGTCAGTGCACGTTAAAGAACCCCAGATGGTCGAAATTTCCGGAGTCCTCCACTACTGCGTCTCTCATAGCCTGAGTCGCTTTGGGACGCTAAACCCCAAACAAGCAAGGACTATACATCCATGCAGCGGTTCGCATGGATGTTTAGTCCCATTAACCATTAACCTTCAGCGATATCTTCAGATTTGTACGCCTGATCCTCTAGAGGCCGCATTTCAGTGGATAAATCAGAATTAATCTGAGTGTCAAGATATCTTGGAAAACATGTGATAATGCACTGTTTGACACGCAAACGAGAGGATGCACATAACATTTGAGCAAACGCATGACTGTTTGTCGCGGTCACTGTGTCAAGAACCTAATGCCACCGTAGAGCCATATTGGGAAGGTCTTTGAAAGTTTGGTCGGTATGACTCGCGTATGGCACCGGTGTTCGCTTCGCAGCCATCGCACATGTACGCTTCTGCGCAAGCGCCGAGACCATATCAACAAGCCCTGCGCGCATCCCTGAAGCCTTCTCGAGTCGCCTTCTCCCTCCGTAACGCAAACAAGGAATTTTATTTGCGGCGCGCGACTTGCTACAAAGAGCAGATTACAAATGTCAAGTGTTTGCCGCGGTGATTCTGCGAACAGCTGGGGAAGTTTCGTGCGTTGCGCATCTCGCGAAGAGACCTGGCTAATCTGGGATTGTGCGGTCGCAACTATAACTGAAATTTCATTCTGCTAGCCTTGAGATGTTCCACTGCAATATCTCGACTTATACGGTGTCATTCTTGAGCGAAAACTGCTGTGCACGTTTACGAAAAAAGTAAACAAAGCAGCCAGTGCAAAAAATACAGATGAGATAGTATTGCGATGCGACGTTTGTTTCCCTGACGAGTCTTTATTTTTTTTTTTTTTCGCATCAGTGGAACATCCGTGCTAAACTTAAGATTTCTGAAACTAAGTTACTCCTTTAAAAGAACACCCTCGATCTGCGGGGTCCTGTTTCCAGCAAGGCCGCAGAAATGTTAATTCTTACGTTTCGTGAAGTGACGCTAGTGAGTCCCTTCAGGCTGATAAATAAATAAACGTCGTTCATCAGCTCGCTGCTGACAGAGTGCGGTTACTGCGTTTATCTATATAATCGGATAAACCGACACCTACAATTCCTCCGCGATGGTAAGCAGTTCGTCCTTGGGTCTTTTCTGGTTACTCAAATAAAAAGCTAACCATCAGAGCAAATTAAAATCGCAAGAATTTCTATGCATATCTGGCTTGTTTGGCATCGCCAGATATAAGAAAATTTTGTTTACTGCAGCGGAGTAATACACAAGCCGCGTAATACTTTCCATAGTTAGCAACTGCCGGTTTTTTTTTTTTTTTTCTTTAGTTGTATCTGACTATAGTGATATCACGACCACCTGTACTCCCCAGCATATAACAGCTAATTCTGTCCGTTTTCGATCGCATCTAAGCGGCTATAACCCAGAGTAGTAGCAAGAAATGAAGGTGCAGCCGAAGCACTCTTTCCTCGTATCTCCTCAGTCTCTCCTAACGTCCGACGAAATGGTCTCCACACCATTACCTCCCGCCTCGCACAGAAGATATGTCTGCTAGGCTGTCACCAACGTCACTAAATTCAGTAGGAGCTTGTTGAACGCTAAGGTAACCCAGATCCCGGTCTTCAACTGTAGTGTGGCGAACACCATAGCCCGGCGAAAGTATTTACACACCCAAATGCATCGAACAGAACACACCACTCTGTCGCACAACAATAAAGCCGGCGATTTGTATCTGGCATGTGGGATTTTCCTGAAGCGGCACTGGTCACGAGCCGTATAGTTGAGGGGTCTGAATCAGCTTCAAGGGGATCTTTACCGTCTACTCACATCGCGCAATACATGGGCGCATCGACTTTGGCCTTTATCGAAACCAAACCGCCGCTTCCAGGGCCGAACCCGCGTCCTTGGTCGCAGTCCTTTTACATCTAGTTTGGCCTGGCTTACGGGGTTAATTCAACGTCCCAAAGCAACTAAGGCTGTGTGGGACCCCGTAGTGGAGGACTGCGCAAATTTCGAACACCTGGAGTTCCTTAACGTGCACTGAATCGCATGTTAAAACACTATAGGTGGTCGAAATTTCCGAGTGTTCTACATTTTACACACGCCTTCAAGAATGCCAGCTCGAAGAGGTATATGAAATACATCCCCTAGTCATCTGATCAAGGAAGTTGCGCCATTGTTTTCTGTATGCGTTACATACTGTCGAGATAAATAATTCAGTCTGGTAAGATGCATAAATCCTCACGGCTCTAGCAATGAAAAAATATTAGTAACTCAAGAATAGTAAAATTTGCGATGAGCAATATATAGCATCTGCACGAAGTGTCAGTCCCAGAACAGACATACTGCAGCAGTTCGGGCGAGCCAAATACAGGCCAAAGTGAGACTATGGGTCGATTTACAGGCTTAAAATTACCAACAGGAAGGAAGCAAAACAGTCATAGTCCATGCAATCAGTGTATGAGGTTAGAGGGGCTAGCCTCTTGCCTATTCTTGAAATCAAGGATGACGTCCACGTTTCAGCCTCTGGCCGTGCACACAAGAGCGGATTTAGGCGCCCCGGGCTCTCACAAGGATAAGAAAAAATTTCTATCGGACAATCGCATGACATGGGTGCACAAATTTGCAGTTGGAATACACCACACAGCCACTCTCTAGGTCCCTGCTGTGGTGACCTAGTGACAGCGCGATAGCTGGTCTTAGCTCTTCTTTGGCACCGTTTCTGTGCATAAGCCCACCGCCGTGGACCCATGGGTGTTCCTTCAGGCATCCACCTGCTGCATACGAAATTAGCACCTCCCATCCAGCACCTCTCTGCAACGAGGCGGATGTTCTAACAACTATATAAGCCGTGGCATCGACAGCATATAGCATAATTAGGAGCATCCGCTCTATTATGTCAACCATAAGATGTCCTCATTTCTGCGCGATCACAAGCCGCCTGATGCTAGATCATTCGCGTTTGATTTTTTTTGTTCTACGTAATGGAGCCCAGAAAGTGCATAAGGGACTGCCAACAGCCCCATTTCAACCGTCCATTTCCGGAGTTGCCCATTCATCCGCCTCTACATTTCTTGTCTGTCCTAGGGAAAGACAAGAAAATCAGAAAAGATAGGCCTAGATATTAATATGCAGACTAAAGAAAAGTTCAACAGCCTCGGAAAGGAACAGCAGTTTACAATAGGAAGCGAAGCACTGGAAATAGCTGGGGAATATATTTACTTATAGGACAGGTAGTAATCACATATTCGGACCACGAAAGAGAAATAACACAGGAGAATAAGATTCGGATGAGCGCAATTGGCAAGCACTCCCCGATTATGACTAGCAGCTTATCCATATCGCTCAAGAGTAAAGTATATAACAGTTTTGTCTTACCGTATACTCACCCATGGGATTGAAAATTGGAGGCTAACGAAAATGGTTCCACTTAAGTTGAGGACAACGCAGAAAGCCATACACGGAACGGAAAATGGTATGTGTAACGTTAAGAGATAGGAAGCGTGCGGTCAGAGAAAGAACTCGAGTTTATGACATTCTAGTGGAAAAGAAATGGGCATGGGCAGGACATGCAGTGCGGAGAAAGGATAACCACACTCTAAGAAAAAAAGGTGTGATCTTACCCCTTTAGGGGGGTAAGTCCACTGACGCACTGGGGAGCCCCTTTGGGTGCAAAGTTACACCCTCGACGGGGGCTTAAGTGTGTGTGGTGTAAAGTTTACGCTACATCGAGGCTAACGTTATGCCATATGGTGAAGTGCAAGTATATGCTTCTGGGGAGTAACGTTACCCTTTCTCAGAAGGACTAAAGGTTAGGCCATGAAAGTGCAAAAATATGCTCTAAAATCGGGTGCATGTTTGCTCCCAGCTGGAATAAGTTTATGCTTAATCATAAGGCGTAAACTTACCCTCACAGGGTCTGCATTTATGCCAGCATAATGAGCTTACTACAGCACCCCGTAAGTGCATCTTTGCACCCTATGAATGGGCGTAACTTTGCACTTTTACGTTCATATTTATGTTTCGTTTGGAAGGGTAATATCACCGCCCCGAGGAATAAAATAAATTCATAATATAGTGTTTTTTTACACCCATTTAAGATAATGTTTTTTTCCTTCGAAGGGTATGTTTGCGCCCTTCTAAATATAGTCTAGGCGCACACTGGCACGCTAGTAATTTGAAAACAACCACACTTCGACTGATTGTGCAGTCAGTCACAAGACATCGCCGCTATCGAAGCGATACGAGACATACATTTTCTTTATTTGCAACGCAAGCGACTCCGTTTCGCATATGTGTGGTAATGCTGCCTCCGCTGCAACATTAGACAGCCTTAACATACGCCCTATACAGAAGAAAAACGTTTGGTGAAAAGATGTATGATGTCTTCGTCAGCCGGTCACAGATGCCCTCGCTTCCGCAATGTTGGTTTCTTCGTGCTAGAGCGACATATTTGTGACGGGCCATGTAGCCATTCAGGGTGCAGTTTACACACCGATATTAGTACATGAGAACGGAAGGCAGGGTTTACTTTTTATTGCGTTTGAAAATGGCAGGATAACCGAGCAATCTTTTGTCATCGTCGTGGTTGAATCCATACTTCGAGGGAACCTGTGTGAGAGAAAAACGAGAGAAAAATGAGATGTGGAGGGAATAGACACATTCACAATGTATACACATGCAAGCGATGGAAACATCTCGGCGACTAAACTGCAGCGGCGCGGCAAAAAAAAAAAAAAAAAAATGGAAGCGTGTTGGAACCGCGTCGCGGCTGCAGATACAGCAAGCGCTTTCTCTTGCATGGAGAACATTTTTCCAGCACCGCACCCTTCTTGTGGCCGCCAAGCGAGGAACATCTGACGGGGCGAATTACCGAGGATCGCTCCTATTTTTTCTGCACAAATGCTTTCGCAGTAGTGGTGCAGGCCTGTTTTCCAAGCAGTATATATAAGTGCTGGGCTACTTTCAGCTAGCATCTGTAATGATATGCTTGAGGCATCTGTGGACACACCCTGATATACCTTCCCCCTGCACTTGACCTGCTTCATACATGACAGCCCAGCATACAACTACTGCTCAGAAAATAAGCCCACTCAACTATTGTGACAAAATGTTTGCTGGAAATATGCGAGGGAACCTCAGTAAGCCGTCCGGTCAAGGGTGCCACAAGAAGGGTGCGCAGCTGAGAAAAGGTCCATGATTGTGCAGCAGGCCAGGGCGTCGATAACTGAGGAGACGTTCGTGAAAAATCACGCTCGGAAAACTCCTTCATTTTCGCAAGCATGGCCATCAAAAATGGTAGATGAGGGGGCTTTGTGCAATCGCAGGAAGCTACTGCAAAAATGTCCATTATGAGACATGAAATTAAGCGGCGCGAACTGGCCTGAAGTTCAAAGCTGTGTGCATGATTCTGTTAAGCGGTTTTACTGTAGGAGAACGGATATGACACAGTAATCAACAACGCAAGCTCTCAACGCCAGATAACTCTGAAGGACATGTCCCAAGACTAGACCAAACTTCGGTATGCCTAAATAAGAGTGCAAGGAACAACAAGGAAACACACAGAAGGATGGACGGACACAGGCGCTCAATAACTGAAATTTTATTTCGGAGCACAACATATATAAACATGCATAAAGGTTTAGTTAACCACCAAATTAGCTTGATTAACCTGTATCCTGATGTAAACAATTGCAATTTGAAACCACCTCAATATCCCAAAAAGCAGTTTTAAAACTTCTGGTTCACCTTCGCTGAAATACATGCTATGCGTATGGGTGGTCACTCAAATGCAGTCACGCCTGCTGATCATAGAGATTGGGACCACTCGAACCTCGGACTCAACATTGTTCTCACTATTGCGACGCATGCTGATTAAACGAGTACCGGCTTAAACACACAATAAGGGCAGAAAAAGTTTGAAAAATGGAACTTACAAGCACCATGCGCCGGTTTACGTTGACCGCTGCCGCCGCACCTGCTGTCGCCCATCATTGGCATGCGTAATGGAGTCCGAAGCTGGTCTTTGTGACACGGCGCCACCGCAGCAGCAGCAACCTTTCAAGTCCACACTTGTTCTCAACGCTGGCCCAGCGAATCTGCTAACGTGATCTCTCCTCCGCTGCTGCTTTTGCGCAGCCCAAGACTGTTGCAGCACTAGGAGATGCGTACTTCTTGTTTTGTCCATGCTCCACGTCGTCGCTGATTGCAGAGTCGTCGTGAGCTGTTAAAAATTGGTTCACAGGAAGGGAAAGGCGCAGTAACTGTCACACTTGCTCTGTGGACACCCGAACTGCGCCGTAAGGGAAGGGAGGAAGGTGGGAATGAAAGTGGAAAGAGAGAAAGAGGAGCCGTAGTGGAGGGCTGCGGAGTAATTTCGACCACCTGGGGATCTTTAACGTGCGCTGACATCGCACAGCACACGGACGCCACTTCGTTTCGCCTCCATCGAAACGCAGCCGCCGGGGTCGGGTTCGAACCCGGGAACTCCGGCACAGTAGTCGGGCGTCTTACCACTGCACCACCCCGGCCCTTAACAGAATTTAAGATTACGTCTTTACAGGGGGTAGTTCCCTGCAGTTACAACGAAGGACTTTGCTCGCACATATCTATTTGCATGTTGAGTATGATACAAATATTTACAACTCAAGGGCAGTGCAGCCCATAGGCATAAGACTGAGACCACTCGATGCTTCCGCGTCCGAACAGGACATCGCTTCTGCTGGAATGACTCGTGACCCCACGGAGCCTTGAGAAGAGTATGTGTCCAGAGCCACCATGTGCTCGCCGTCGAAAAGAGGCACGCATTTTGGGCTCCCTGGGACCTGTCATACTGTTCACAATGAAGGCTTGTGTACCCCGCCTAGGCACTCTGGAAGCTACAGCCAAACTGGTTTCCGAAAGTCCGGCGAAAAATGACTTCATGCTGTGAAGAAAAGAGTTCCGGGGAGCAGCAGGTTCTTCTGATTGTTCCTTACCCCACCTCCATCATTGGCGCTTGAGATTCAGTGTCCAAAATTCTGATGTTCACTGGAGGGGCAAGCTTATCAGGACAAAAGAGCGTGCGTCACCTTTGCGCTGTGTCATACGGCGAGCGAAGGAATCAATGCCCAGTTTCCTGAATTCTCGGAACTAGAAAGGATAAGTGACCACGTGCAAGTATCACAGGCTGTACGTGGCTCCGCAGCCAGCTAGCTGGTCTTTTGTAAGTTTTCCACTCAACTTATGCTCGAAGGCATCGTGTCGCACAATGCTGCTGCAGACACGTGTGTGCTGCATTGAAAAACGCGAAGTGTCTGGTGTGCGGCGTGGCGGAAAACATGCATGCGTCGTGTTTCATCACAAAAGCGCCCGAGAAGCGGCGATTGGAACCACCCGACAGCCTGGTGCAGCAAGTACGAAACACGCCGAAGCACTGCGAAAAAAAGGAGCCCTGGTAAACTAAGAACAATACAGCTAGCGCTTGGGGCAGTTCGTACACCTTAAAATTAAAAGAACCTGCTGAAGTCGGAACGAATGAAAAAATTATGAATGATGACATGCAAAAATAACGTCTCCTGCAATATTAATACAGAGCACGACGACACAGTGTACGCATTCTGTTTTCTTCCCTTCCCAAACTGATTAGCCTATTTTTGAAAATTGAAAAAAAAAAAAAAAAAGGAATGAAGAAGGGAGCATGTGTGTAGAACAGTAAGATCAAGCAAATGAAAACCTTGGTCGAGGCAAGACGAGTTATTTATCGCATTCCGATGGCCCGTTAAAAAGTGCATTTATAGGGTAGACAGGCAGGTAGTTCGTTTTCAGAAACATGAAAACTCTCTAAAAGAGGAGACCCAGGAATATACAGGGCGTTGCACAATTACCAGCGCGCTGTAGAATGCTCCTCCAAGCTAAACCGCAAAATCCTCGCAGCTCAAATTTCGTTCAGAAATGGCATTTTGCCGTTAGTATTTTTAATATTAAAGTTGTTTGGCGTACTTGCCTCGCCGCATATTATGGGAACATTCGACTTCTGATCGAATCAGGCAAGAACCATACCATTGACAAAATGCCATTTTGCCCGAAATTTGAGCTATATATATATATATGGACCATATTAGGCCACGCTTTCCGGTCTCCCACTATTTCCCTAACATCACGTAACTTCATCTGCAGCGCCTCGAGGATTCCATCCAACCATCGCGTTCGCTGCCTACCCCTTCTCCGGTGACCCTCAACCTTTCCCAACATCAAATCTTTCTCCAGCGACTCCTCTCTTCTCATCAGATGACCAAAGTAGCTGAGCTTTAACTTTAGAATTTGACCCTCCAATGAGCAGTCAGGGTTTATGGTCGACAATATCGACTGATTTGATCTTCTGGCCGTCCAAGGAACTCTCAAGAGTCTCCGCCAGCACCACAATTCAAACGCGTCAATTCTTCGGCGGTCAGTCTTCTTCACAGTACAACTCACGCATCCATACACCACAACTGGAAAGACCATAGCACGAGTTATAGGGATCTTGGTTGGCAGTGTAATGTCTCTGCTCTTTACTAGGCGGTCAAGACTAGCCATGGCTCTCTTGCCCAGACGCAGGCGTCTCCTAATTTCATGGCTGCAGTCTCCTTCCGGGGTAATCTTGGAGCCCAAGAAGAGAAAATCTGCCACAGCTTCCACTTCTTGTCCCTTGATGCTCCAGGACTTGATAGGGGAAGACGCCATGATCTTTGTCTTTTTAATGTTCAGTTTAAGCATATATATATATATATATATATATATATATATATATATATATATATATATATATATATGTATGTGAAATTTGTCCTCGAGTGTCACAGCTTTCAGCTGCCCACCAGCCTGCCTCTAGTTCACACTATAAAATTAAATAATTTGAAGCCAGCATGACACCAAAGCTGTAGACGCGATAGCGCCTTTAACACGGCGTTTTGATTCCGCAAATTCTTGCCGTTAAGAGACGCAGAGTCTGGGAATGTGATTAACGCCTTTAGTTTGCTTTGTTTGGAGGAACGGAAGATGTATCTGCCTCACTTCTCGGTGAACGGCGAACTTCAAAATGAAAGGCATAAAACCGGAGGTAGAGCCGCCCAAATCTTTAACTAGCATGCGCATGACGACCTCCTTTTCTATGCTCCTGCGCCTTAATAAGAACAATACTTGCCAGATGATCAAGATTACGCAAGAGCTTGGTGAGCCATTTCTTATACTTGACTGTTCGCAGGTTAGCTGCTCTGTAACGCTCAGAATCACAGAAAGTACTGCCGTCACGAACGTCATTTAAGATTTCGGCAGCTGTACATATGTCGTTGGTTCCAATCTCTGTCGCAAACTAACCTTCAACATGACTAGCAGATGGATGCTAAATGTGACACGAAAAGGGTATGACACCACCCTGAAAGCTGTATAAGGAATCGATGTTATCAAGATTTTAATATACATCAGAGCATATATTTTTCCACGAGTTGCGAGTTTCGGCGACGACTATGGCAATGGCGATGCCTTTTCGGCCGAACGAGCTGTACGCGCTTCAGGTAAAATCAAATATGTGCATAATTTTGTTGCTGAACACAACCGGCACCTCTTTCTCTCTTTTCTTTTATTTCACCTTCCTTCGAAGCTTCCCAAGCTTCCCCTTACGGTGTGGTTCAGGATTCTACCAAGTGTGACAGATACTGTGCCTTTTCTTTCCTTTAAGCAGCTTAAATACGTTTGCAGAACGGCCCGTGACAGTTCGCTATGCAGTCGGAGTGGCTCCACTATAAGCCTGAAACAGGCTGTGCACTGCCAGAGCATTACTCCCACAAGCAAAACAAAAGTATCTGCTGTTTCATTACAATTTAGAAGCAGTTTTGCAGTCATGACGTCACCCCATAGAAACCAGGACACACCTGCAGCTTGCTGTTCCTGACTGGGGAGAGTAAACATGGAGAGGGACCCAAACGCCGCGGGAGAAAAACGGTGGCGAAGGTGGCACAAAAGGCGTCCCCTCTCTGAAAGCGACAGTGCAGGAACGAGACATGATGGGACAGAATGCTGCACGAGCGCCCCATCGTGACATGTGCCCAAACTAATAACCCCGCTGTTTAAGGGGCACGAACACACACACAAACACACAAACGCTGGTAGAGAGGGTAAGTAGGGTTGTAATAGGGTGCAAGTTTTCTAAGAGGGGGTAAGTGAATAGGGACCTGCTTCCAGCAGGTGCAAAGTTACCCCCAAGGCCTTCTAAAGGGGGTAAATGTCCATGCTATGCCCTTTTTACCCCTTTCGCACACCCTTTTTTCTTAGAGTGCAACACCAAAGGTAACAAATTGAATTCTAAGGGAAGGAAAGAGTAGCGGGGGGCGGCGTTAGGTGGGTGGCTGAGGTTAGGAAGTTCGCAGATGTCAAGTGGATGTAGCTAGCACAGGACCAGGTTAATTGGAGGAATATGGGAAAGGCCTTCGCCTTGCAGTGGTGATTATCTTTAACGGCGTTTTCTCCCAATGCTTCTCATACGGTTAAAACTCGATTTAAAGAAGGTGAGGGGAGCCAGGAATTACTTCGTTAAATCGGAAACTTCGTTAAATTGAGTGAGAAATCTCTCGGTCACCCGATTCAATAAATTCGATTATATTGTGTAGCTGCCTCCAGAAAGCCGCCACGGCATCATTTTGGCAAAGCGTAATTGGGCCGCGGTATCGACACAAGTGACGTGTATGACAAGAAACAACGCAAACTGCTATCTCAGAGCAGTCTAAGCGGACTGCAAATATATCTCCCCATAAAGAAGTCGGCGATCTTTGGTTGCGTGCGCTTTGTAAGAAACGATCGCACGGATTCCTCTAAAGTTGAAGTGTTTTAGCACGTCATTTGTCCCCTTGTGTATTCCAGAAAATTGGTGCAACAGACAAAAGGTATTCATCACTGCACATGTCAAGTCGTTTTTTATTTGCATCGAAATGATGTGGGTAGGCCCAGACAAAAAAGTGAAAAAGATTTCACTTGAAAGCAGTCTCTGGGAAATTAAATTCAAAACTTTAAATCTCGTTTTGCACGATGCAGTTTGGTAAAAACGGCACGGAAGTGCTCAACCATGTTACCGCTGGCTCACAGTCAATACATTTTTGGTCATTCTCCTAAAAAAAAAAAAAAAAAAAAAAAGAAGACCAAAAATGACCACTTTTCCAACTTCAGTTTCCGAAAAAGGATTGTTAATTCGGGACAGATCACGGAACTGTTTCAGTATTTCGATTTAGTCAAAGTATTGGTCCATATATGGTCGTCTGACAGGGAATCGGGATATCTTTACTTTTCTTTGCGTATACCCGAAGGACCCCATCACACTAATAGAATTCCACATTCACCGGGCTTAATATGTGCAGTGAAAGGGAGGCTTCCGAATTAATTTCCGCACACATTCTTAGTAGCAGATTCAGAGTGATAACCAAGCTAGGAAAGCGTAGCTGCGGGCGGCAAAGCGTCAAGTGCACTGGACAGAAGAGATCTGAAAATGCGATTGTATACTGCGGCTGCTGTTGGCGCGAAAGACATCTTGCACGGCCGGACGCGAGCAGCAGCTGCTTCGCGCACTTGCCGCTTGAGCCCGGCCATGGTTAAGATAAGATACGTATGGAGATAGGTGTGCATCCTGCGGTGGACTATACTGCTGGTGCTAATAATGAATTGACATCTGCAGCTTCACGCTATATCTTCGAGTGGTACAGATCAGCCGAGTTTAAGACGTCCTACTAGGGAAAGCCCGAACCAAGGCCATTTTCATACGCTAAACTGCCGAACCGACAACCACGCCCGCTATCGCAGGACACGGTATAATGGAGTGCAGTTTGAACTCATGAAACTGTGGCGCGGGGTAAACAATCAGGAAAACAATGGCTGCCACAAATATTAACTGTTTGTATCAAGTAGATTTCTGACAGCCAAGAAACCATTTAGAGTGCATGCAAGGCAACAAGCGTGCATATGTATTTTATCTTCATATTACTTGCACTTTCCAAATTGAAAATCAATACTGAACCGGTGTATAAAAAGTCATTTGTAGTACTCGATATTACGCTAAGGTTATCAGCACTGTCCTGGCCCGGTCATAGTTTCGTTCCTTTGCTGTCCATGACTTCCAACTGCAGAATGGACTCATAATGTGTGGATGGGAAATAACTAAGAATTTCCAGAACAGAACTCGCTCGAAAGGGTGTCACAGGCAATGAACTCGGCTCTTCGCAGCAAACTGTCGCGAACTTTTTAAAAAAAATATATGTGTCCGCACGCTGACCCTAGCCAATTCCTCATCAGCAGTAATTTAAAGACTACGCTTCACCTGCGTTGAGCATCTTTTTGGTCCCGCAGCATTAGGTGAGTTTTTAATCCGAATTATATGAACGTTCACCGAAGTTCATTTCGGTTATGTCTAATTGAAATATATATATATATATATATATATATATATATATATATATATATATATATATATATATATATATATATATATATATATATATAATTCTCTGCAATCCGCCACTCCAGCTGGCAGTATGTTTCTAAATGAATAAAAACCAAATTACTGCTGTGTCCCTCAAAACGCATGTGTATCATTTCAAGATAGTACCCTATGATCTGCAATTTAATAAAACTTCGCAGCACTATGCGAGTTCTTCATTCCAGCAAAAGAAAAGTTTTTTGGATAATATTTCGGCCATTTTGCAATTAAAAATCATGTGTCGCTTCGCGACGGTAACCCACAATGTATGCAAATTTCGCATGCAGCAGCGAGCGCCATAATGGTTTACTGGCTAATGACGCTGAAATAGGACAAAATAATGAATAAACTACTGACCATAACGACCATGCCAGCACTACCGCTCCAATTATACATGTGCACACATCATAGAATTTAAAACAGACACCATAGGAATTGCAATAAAAGCGTGTTTGCCAGCATGGTCATCCGTAAAGGGTAAAAAAATCAAACTTGTTCTTAACCGCGGTATGCATCTTATAGAACTGTACAAACATATCTCCTTTTGCTACAGGTCATACCTTGGTGCACGAGATTTTTAAAATATGTGGGGTGAGGTACGTTGAAGACCTGCATAATAGAGACCTCTTTTAGCTCATTTCTATTTTTCTTACTGCATCAAGGTCTGCACCAGAAAGATGTTTTCTTTTTTTCTCGCAAACTGCCAAAACTATATCGTAAACGAAGAGGAAAAACGAAACAATAGAATTCACATTTCAATTACCAGGCGCAGTGCACGGAATGGTAAAGCTGTCCTGGTACAATTCAGCTAACCAAAAGTACAGCTTGAAAAATAAAGGCGCTCGGGGCGTCAGCCGAGCGGCGAATCAGCCGGCGGCGGTCGGCAAACGCGCATTGCCCGCTTACCTGTGCCTGTCAAACTTGGCGAACTGCTGCCAATCCTTGGGGTTGCTGTTGTACGAGGACATCAGCTCGTGCACATACTCGACGTTGATGTGGTCGGCCTCGAAGACGCAGTGCAGCTGGTTGATGAGGTCCTGTAGCGAGGCCGCGCACGGCGGCTTGGACGAATTTAGGGCGCTCCTCGGCTCCATCAGAACACAACACGCACGCGTGTCCGTCGGCGGGGATTTTGAGCGCTTCTAGATGGCGCACATTTTTTTAAAGGGCAGCAGAGTGGCTGCACATGCTCAAGATAAGCAGTGACGTTTCCGACCGGCTGTTTCACTCGAGCCAATCACGCGCTCAGAAAACCTCACGTGTCTGAAATACACTCAAAAGGAGCACCCAGTTTCGGTTTCGATGTGGAGCTTTTGAGTGCTCTCAGAGTGATGAGACAGTTCATTTCGAGGTGGTGAAGAGGTGCCCAAATTTATTTAATATTAGGTTTGTGCTACCAGAATGGCAACCAGAGACTAAAACAACAAACACACCTTGTTATTTAAAATCCTAGAACTAAAACTGCTAACGCTGTTTTCGTTTTGGGATTTTGCTGGGCAACAAATATTTATCCCTATTTTAAGAACAGGTAGTTCTTTGATTAATAATTCCTGTTTTTTGCAGTAATTTACGCCTCCATTAATTAAGTGAGCTATAATAAGCGGCTCCAAGTCTTAAAAGCTGGTTAACTTGTCCCAGAGACTTAATAACTAGTCCCATAGAGGTAATATAGTTGTCCAATTTTTCTTTCAGATGTTTCCCGGAAACTCGTAAAGAAAATTAGTATCCGAAGTTAACATTTTTTATTTATTTACTACACGAAACAAACGTGCGACTGGGCCAAACACGCAAACGATGGCATAAAATTTCAGTTTCGCTTTCAGTGGCTAGAAATGGCTATTATCTCACAAAAAGTCACCATAAGCCAGTGCTAGATAAACAACAGCATGTGACGGCGTATCGTGTGGGCCCCCTACAAGCGAATTTCTGCAATTTGGGATTGATGTTATCTCCGGAATTTTTACGAAAATGATCAAGACTATACTCATATTTAATCAGTACGGAAAGATCAGACTGTCAAAGTTTTACGAGCATGTTGTGAGTATCTTATTCGACTTTCCTTAAGGGGCGTGAGCAACATTTTGTCGGGTCCTAGATCGAAGTCTGTGTGATGTTTTGCGCCTCTACTTGCATAAAACAATTGTGCGGAATTTCAGCGTGAAGAGGAGCAGCAGCAGATTATTCGAGAGATATTTCAGCTTGTGTCCCGGAGGGGAGAGGATGTCTGCAACTTCCTGGAAGGTGGAGCGTGAGTATAGCCTGCTTCGCACAGCTATAGCGTATTGCAGGACTCTGGTATTGCAAATGCACTGCCACGCTAGTGCTGACCTATTGACCTCTATTTTTTTTTTTTTAAATGCTGCAGGATCTGCCATAACAGAATTTTCCTCTTGAAGCTCGAGCACTAAAAGAATGCCTGTTTTCCTCTTAAAAGCGGTGCTGAAAGAGAAAGAAGAGTGACAAAAAAATATCGGTTTACGCAATGAAAGTAATATTTGTGAATGTTGCAATTTCTGTATTTCTCATGTTCCTTTTCAGGGCTCGTATTTAGTGGATCAGCATTGCTACAGTCATCTCGACCACTGCTGTCATTATTTAGTCAGTAGACGGTGTTGAAAAGTCGCTTTACCTGCTGCAGTCAGTGTAGTCACTGTCAAATCAGACAGAATTTCAGTACTTTTTCTTTTTTTTTCAAATAAACGGCATGTTTTCTCCTGGCAGTATATTTTCTCTGACATTTTCTCTGAAAAAATACACTGAAAACTTGAAACCACTTCTGCCATTTATGAGGAAAGTGTCCATCATCTACTCAACCATTACTCATAGTAAAACCATGGTTTATAATTTAGGCGGTTTCGGTTATATGGCCCTGCTTCTTGTTGCTTTGCAAGTTACTTAGGAAGCTAATAATTGATAGACACAGTCGGTGTTCAGAGAGGACACCCTGTTTATGGAAACACGAATAACACATCTCAGGCTTCTGACACTTTGGTAAATATACAGCTGCATTGAGAATAACTAGAACTTGTTACTGTTGTTAATGTTAACAAGAATACTTTGTTATTCTTGGTGCTGCCGTATATTTGCCAAAATGTCAGAGTAATAGATCTTCAGTTAGTCTGTGCTGTGTCTCGTATGACCTTTCGATAACCTTGTGTTCGGTTCAGTTCAGTCGTTCAGTCGTGTCCGACTCTTCGTGACCCTATGGACCATGTCACGCCACGCTTTCCGGTCTCTCACTATCTTCCTAACATCACATAACTTCATCTGCAGTGCCTCGAGGATGCCATCTAACCATCGCATTCGCTGCCTACCCCTTCTCCGGCGACCCTCAACCTTTCCCAACATCAAATCTTTCTCCAGCGACTCCTCTCTTCTCATCAGATGACCAAAGTAGCTGAGCTTTAACTTTAGAATTTGACCCTCCAATGAGCAGTCAGGGTTTATGGTCGACTTTGTGTAGCTTGCACTGTTTTCTGTCGTTAGGAAAACACACTTTGAGTTCTCAAGGAAAGTAAATTATTTATTATAAATTATGCATTCCTGATGTTGTAGGTTATGTAGCATTTGCCCTTTCTGTTTGGACAGTCTCATATTTGTCCACGCTATGCACATGGCCAATGGCGATTTTTTCTTTTCTGATTTCGCAGTCTCATTGGGAACTCTGACTACAAGATCATCTACCGCCGCTACGCCACTCTTTTCATAGTATTTTGTGCAGATTCTTCTGAGAGTGAATTGGGCATCTTGGATTTGATTCAGGTATGCAGTTTTCAGTCTTTAACGAGACCGTACGCTGCTTTTAAACTTCTTCGAGGCTGTTGTTGCCCTTGGCATTGCATACTTTAAGAGATGTGAATTGCAAAGCTGAAAGGTCCACCAAACACACGCAAAAAGCTTGCAAGGGATACGGAGAGGGTTCAGCAGCAGTAGAACGGTTATACACTTACTCATGCCCATTTCAAAAATGTTTACTTGCGTGTGTGTAAGCATGATGATGATGGTGGTGGTGGTGATGATGATATTTGTGGCCACAGCCCTTCGTAGCGGGCAATCAGCAGACAGTTTCGGATCAGGCAGAAAAGAAAAAAAGGCAAGGTTCTTGAAAAACAATCAAATGTTTGTCCGTGGTTGCCATCTGCTGTTTATTGACTTACAGTATAGGACTCACTGTGCAAACGGGGACATGGACTGGAAGCAATGCTTACAAAACTCAAGAATTAGGAGTCGCAAGTAACACCACCTTGTGTCCATTTCTTGACTGACATATCATGCACATATTGGATTTGCTGCACTTGTATCCGCAAATAATGTTCTAAAGAAGAGAGAGGTTATGCAGCTGCTTAGCTCACTACCATATATCATTAATCAGACCCGAAAATATGATAGGTTGGATGAAATCATGAAAAGAAATAGATTGATTTATGTAGTTGGAGTACAATAACCAAACTTAGTATGTCGAGGCTTATAGGAAAACATTTGGTGGGGCAGAAGAGATAAAATGTAGGGGAATGCATGAAACAAGTATTAGTTATATTTTCACATGGGTAAGCAAGCAATGGCTGATATGAATGATGTGTCAGTTTGTGAATAATGCTAAAGCCGTGTTAGCATATTGTTCATTTAAGCCGTCAAGTGCTCCTCAGTGCGGAATCTGCTCTGCTGATATGGTAGCGTGCGTTACAAAATCTGGGCAATAACATTGCAGGAATGTTCACTTGGTCAACGTATGCCTGCAGACAATTGGGCACAGTGCTGTTTCTGTTAGTAATGTTCATCTATGTGAAAATGGGTTGTCTGGGAATAACAGAACTCATTATGTGTTGTTTCATGGCTCTTGCTTGCATTGATAAGTGTTTCTCGTTCCAAAAGTAATTGTGACCTTTCTTTATTAGTTTTGCACAGTTAACAAATCAAAAGGCAAATATTGCAAAAAGCAATCGACCTCAACAGTGGTTGATCTAATTATCTTCTTGTTTTCTAATTGGCACCAAGCTTTCATCTGGCCCCATCTCAGTTGAGCAATATAAACATCAGCAGGTAGTGATTATTCAAATAAGACACTGAAATGCTTAAAACCGATTGCATGCAGTATTTTTTGTGTAGTGTAAAATCCTCATTCTATAAAAGGTTGGCTTTCCTTGTTCTAAGCAGCAATAACAATGTCAATGTTTTTTGCTTTTGTTGTGAAATAATGTTGAGTGGTTGTGTTTTTAAGATGAGCCTTTCAGGGACGCTTGCATGACTGATATGGAATTGCTGGCCAGATAAGAACAGCAGCATTGCCACAGTACTCTCACTTTTTTGTTTTTCTGTGTACATCTGAAACTTGTGTGTAGTGGTATCCCTAACCGCGAAGATAATGCATTTGGTAATGACTTTGCAGGAATTGCCTGCTGCATGCTAAAAGTTTGCCACCTGTATACACCATAATACTAACACAGTTGTTCCCTACTTCTTGAGAAAACTATGAGTCAGGTGTCTTGTAAACTCAGAGTAAAAGCTCCAATTGTGAACCAATTTTACATAATATTGTTACTTAGCTGTATTCGCTGTTTGTGATGAGGATGAAGAAGCGCAACAGACTCCGAGAAGACGACGACGCTGAGTGTTGTGAAATCGGTGCCCTCATCAACGTTAGTTGTGCGGACAGCTTTGGGACTGTAAATCTTCCACGTAACATCTCTTGGTGGAGGTTAATCTATTCGATCCCCTGTCACAAGCTGGATCTCCGCAGCGGCCGCCACATCGGAACCACCACGATGACTACCGACGCCTCTACCTCTACAGCCGCCGCCCCTGCTGTTGTAATGGCCCACCCCCGTGACCCCGGAACCTTCTGCGGGACCGACGACGTCGACGTGGACGACTGGCTAGCCCTATACGAGCGCGTCAGCAAGCACAACAGGTGGGATGCCACACTCATGCTCGCGAATGTAATATTTTACTTGGCTGGGACCGCGCGGGTGTGGTTTGAAACCCACGAAGACGAGCTAACATCTTGGGATATTTGCAAACAAAAGCTGCACGACCTATTCGGAAAGCCTATTGGCCGCCACATTGCCGCCAAAAAAGCGCTCGCTTCTCGGGCCCAAACGTCTACGGAGTCATATCTCACTTACATCCAAGACGTCCTGTCTCTATGCCGCAAAGTCGACCAAGGCATGCCTGAGGAGGATAAAGTCGGCCATATAGTAAAAGGCATTGCCGACGATGCCTTCAACCTCCTGTTGTGCAGGGATTGCTCCACCGTGGACTCTGTGCTGCAGGTGTGCCGACGTTTCGAGCAGGCGAAACAGAGGCGCATATATCACCGTTTCGACCGGCTGCCGAACACGGCTGCTAGCTCCTCCTGTATCGATATCCCGACTCCTCGACCGCCTGCGAACGACAGCACTTTGACACGCATTGTCCGCCAAGAGCTTGAGGCAATGACTCCCGCGGCCTCGCTGTCGCATACACCCGACAACACCCTGGCTACCATATCACTTATTAAGGCTGTTGTTCGCCAAGAGGTTGCGAATATGGGCCTCCCTTCTACCAGCACCACCGACACCACGGATTCAGGACCTGCCCCTCCAGTAATTGCTGCCACCTCAACCAACGCCGGTTTCTCGCCCCAATATCGTTACCGCAACCCAAATGAATGGCGTACCCATGACAATCGCCCCATCTGTTTTACTTGTTCTCGCGTTGGCCACATTTCCCGCCACTGCCGTAGTCGTTGGTACACGCCATCTCGTCAGTACACCTACGTTGACCGCCGCGGAGACTATGCCCCTCGCTATTCCCCACCTCGCCCCGACCAGACCCTTGCTGACCCCGGTTCCACTGTCCGTCCTGCCAACCGTTCACCATCCCCGCAAGCACGACGTTCGCGTTCTCCTCATCCTCGCCGCAGTTCGCCAACTTCCTACTCTGGCCACTTACCGGAAAACTAGCCAATGCAGCTCCCGGAGGTGACGCTGCATTTATGACCCGGACTGAAAAGCCTCTGTTGACCCCTGCCCTACAAAATAACCGTATCGACGTCCTTGTGGATGGAGTTCCCGTTTCTGCTCTAATTGATACAGGCGCCCAACTGTCCGTTCTAAGCTCCTCATTTCGTCGTCGCCTCAAGAAAGTCCTTACGCCAGCCGTCTCGTCCACAGTTCGCGTCGCCAATGGCAGCCCTGCTGCCGTGGTTGGCATGTGTACGGCGCGAGTTACAATTGCTGACCGTCATGCCCCAGTGTTGTTCACCGTCCTACATGAATGCCCCCACGACGTTATCCTTGGCATTGATTTCTTAACAGCCCACTCTGCCCTTATCGACTGCTCTAGTGGCCTACTTCGCTTGGACCTCCCGCTCTGCTCTGAATACCCCTCCTGCTCACCCCGACTTCGATCAGCACAGTTTAGCCGCCTTCCTCCAGAAACTGCCGTTTACATCCCTATGTCGCCATTCCCACCCGTCCCAGATGGCGACTATCTCGCTTGTCCCATTACTGATGTCATGCTGCAGCGGCACGTCACCCTTCCTCATCTAATTGTGCACATCTCCCAGAACCGCACCACTCTCCCAGTCCTCAACTTTAGCTTTTCAACTCAAGTTCTGCCCGAGGGAATTTCATTAGCTTCGCTGTCCCCGATGACCGATTGTGCCATTTCAGCTCTGTCTACAGATCATGCAACTGCCGTCCCTGCCAACACCCCCTCGTCGTCCACATCGCGCCCTGATCCGCTTGACAGCATGATATCAGCTGATCTGCAACCTGAATTCGCCGCTGATTTACACAAGCTTTTGTTTACCTCATCATCATCATCATCATCAGCCTGATTATACCCACTGCAGGGCGAAGGCCTCTCCCATATCTCTCCATTTAACCCGGTTCTGTGCTAGCTGCATCCACTTGACCCCTGCCAACTTCTTAATCTCATCCGCCCACCTAACTTTCTGCCGCCCCCTGCTACGCTTTCCTTCCCTTGGAATCCAGTTTGTTACCCTCAGCGACCATCGGTTATCCTCTCTTCGCACTACATGTCCTGCCCATGTCCATTTCTTCTTCTTAATTTCCACTAGAATGTCGTTAACTTGCGTTATTTCTCTGACCCACTCTGCACGCTTTCTATCTCTTAATGTTACCCCTACCATTTTTCGTTCCATAGCCCTCTGGGTTGTCCTCAACTTAAGTAGAACTCTCTTGGTTAGCCTCCACGTTTCAGCCCCATAGGTGAGTACAGGCAAGATGCAACTGTTGTATACTTTCCTCTTGAGCGATACCGGTAAGCTGCTAGTCATAATCTGCGAGTGCTTGCCAAATGCGCTCCATCCCAATCTTATTCTTCTTGTTATTTCCTTTTCATGGTCCGGATCTGCGGTTACTACCTGTCCTAAGTAGTTATATTCGCCTACTACTTCCAGTATTTCGCTACCTAATGTAAACTCCTGTTCCTTCCCGAGGCTGTTGAACATTACCTTAGTCTTCTGCATATTGATTTTCAAGCCTACCTTTCTACTTTTCCTGTCTAGGTCATCAATCATTATTTGCAGTTCATCTCCCGAGTTGCTTAGCAAGGCAATGTCATCAGCAAATCGCAGATTACTGAGGTATTCTCCATCTACCCTTATCCCTAACTGCTCCCATTCCAAGTCTCTGAATACTTCCTCTAAACAAGCTGTGAATAGTACTGGGGAGATTGTGTCTCCTTGCCTAACACCTTTCTTTATGGGAATTTTGTTACTTTCTTTATGCAGAACTATGGTTGCTGTGCAGCCACTATATATATCTTCCAGCACTTTCACGTACGGCTCGTCTACCCCCTGATTTCGCAATGCCTGCATCACCGCCGAGGTTTCAACTGAGTCAAATGCTTTTCGTAATCAATGAATGCTATGTATAAGGGCTGATTATATTCCGAGCATTTTTCTATCACCTGATTGATGGCATGTATATGATCGATAGTAGAGTACCGTTTCCGAAACCCTGCTTGATCCTTTGCTTGATTGCAGTCTAAGGTTGTCCTGATTCTATTAGCGATTACCTTAGTAAATACCTTATACGTAACAGACAGTAAGCTGATTGGTCTGTAATTTTTAAGGTCCTTAGAGTCCCCTTTCTTGTGAATGAGGATAATGTTTGCATTCTTCCATGCTTCCGGTACCGTCGATGACACCAGGCACTGCGTATACAGGGTGGCCAGTTTTTCTAGCACGATATCCCCCCCGTCCTTCAGCAAATCTGTAGTTATCCGATCCTCTCCAGCTGATTTCCCCCTTTTCATAGTTTCTAGTGCTTTCTTGACCTCGTCCTTCGTCACTGGTGGAACATCTGACTGTTTTTCCCTATCGCCAATCTCATTACGGTCCTGACTACTTTGGCTACTGTAGAGATCTGTATAGAACTCCTCGGCTACTTTGACTATCTTTTCCATATTAGTGATGACGTTGCCCGCCTTGTCCCTTATCGCATACATCTGGTTTTTGCCTATGCCCAATTTCTTCTTTACCGCTTTAAGGCTTCCCCCGTTCTTTACAGCATGCTCAATTTTCTCCATGTTATACTTCCTTATATCGGCCACCTTGCGCTTATTGATTAGCTTTGATATCTCGGCCAATTCGATCTGGTCTGTTGGATTGGAAGCTTTCATACTCTGCCGTTTCTTAATCAAATCTTTCGTCTCCTTAGACAGCTTACCGGTATCCTCTCTAACTATCCTACCGCCTACTTCTACCGCGCACTCAGTAATGATATCTCTGAAATTATTATTCCTTGCCTCTAGGGTAATGTCGCCATCCTCAGTTAGAGCTGAATACCTATTCTGTAGCGAGATCCTGAACTCTTCTGCCCTCCCCCTCACCGCTAATTCGTTGATGGGTTTCTTTCTTACTAATCTATTGCGTTCCTTCTTCAGATTTAGGCTAATTCGGGACCTCACCATCCTGTGGTCACTACATCGAACTTTCCCGATTACCTCTACATCCTGCACAATGGCGGGGGTTGAACACATTATGAAGTCGATTTCATTTTTAGTCTCTCCGTTAGGACTTTTCCATGTCCATTTTCGGTTCTTCCGTTTGCTGAAGAAGGTATTCATGATTCGTAAGTTATTGCGCTCTGCAAACTCAACTAGTAACTCCCCCCTGCTATTCCTAGAACCAATGCCATAGTCACCTACTGCCTTGCCTCCTGCCTGTTTTTTCCCTACCTTGGCATTAAAGTCGCCCATTAGTACAGTATACTGCGTCTTTACTTTTCGCATTGCCGATTCTACATCTTCATAGAAGCTTTCAACTGCCTGGTCATTATAACTACATGTAGGTGCATAGGCCTGTACAACCTTCAGTTTATACCGCTTATTAAGCCTAATTACGATGCCTGCAACCCTCTCATTAATACTATAGAATTCGTCTATATTACCCGCTATATACTTATTGACAAGGAAACCTACTCCTAGTTGTCGCCTCTCTGGTAAACCTCGATAACACAGTACATGCCCTTCCTTCAGTACAGTATATGCCTCATTCGGCCTCCTAACCTCACTAAGCCCTATGACATCCCATTTCATGCCCTCTAGTTCCTCTAACAGCACTGCTAAACTAGCTTCACTAGCTAGGGTTCTAGCATTAAACGTTGCCAGGGTCAGTTTCCAATGGCGGCCTGTCCAGCGGAGCCAGGCTTTCTTAGCACCCCCTGCTGCGTCACAGGTCTGACCGCCGCCGTGGTCAGTTGTTCCGCAGCCGCTGGTGACTGAGGGCCGGGGTTTTATGGAGCTTATCATAGGAGGTTGTGGCCAATTACTGCACCAGGGTGGCCAACTCCTGTTCTGGTGAGGGAGTGCGTTGCCGGAGGTGTTCATCGGCATCAGGTCGCACCCCAAACCTGTTTGTTTACCTACAGTGACCTTTTTGACTTCGGCACCCGCCCATTGGGTCAAACGACAGTTGTAACCCACCGCATTGACACCGGGGACGCCAGTCCTATCCACAGGCGGCCCTATCGTGTTTCGCTTGCCGAGCGACGCGTCATTCAAACGGAGGTCGAAAAGATGTTAACGAACGACATAATCGAGCCTTCCAGTAGCCCCTGGGCATCCCCTGTCGTGCTGGTCAAGAAGAAGGATAACAGTTGGAGATTCTGCGTTGACTACCGTCATTTGAATAAGATAACCAAAAAAGATGTATATCCTCTTCCGCGCATCGACGACGCGCTTGATAGTTTGCACGGAGCCAGCTACTTTTCATCCATCGACCTTCGTTCCGGCTACTGGCATATTTCTGTCGACGAGAGAGACCGTGAAAAGACAGCGTTCATCACCCCTGACGGCCTCTATCAATTTAAAGTCATGCCTTTTGGCCTATGTAACGCCCCTGCAACTTTCGAACGGATGATGGACTCATTGCTGCGCGGCTTCAAGTGGACGACTTGTCTTTGTTACTTAGACGACGTCATCGTTTTCTCGTCCACTTTTGACAGCCACCTCTCTCGCCTTTCTACCATTCTCGAGCTATTCCGCCGCGCCGGCCTTCAACTCAACTCAAAAAAATGCAGTTTCGGCCATCGGGAAATCAAAGTGCTTGGTCACTTGGTTAATGCTTCCGGTGTTCAACCTGACCCTGACAAGATACGTGCCGTCACAGATTTTCCCACTCCGCGTTCATCCAGCGATATCCGAAGCTTTATTGGCCTATGTTCCTATTTCCGACGATTCGTCCCGAACTTCGCAGTCCTTGCTCGTCCGCTCACCCAACTCCTCAAGAAAGACGTTTCATTCTATTGGGGGCCTGAACAAGTTGCAGCTTTCTCAAAGCTTATTGTTGCTCTTACTACTCCACCAGTCTTGGCCCACTTCAACCCTTTCGCCAATACTGAACTCCGTACCGACGCAAGTGGCCATGGAATAGGAGCTATTCTCACTCAGCAACAACACGGCCGTACAAGGGTGATTGCGTATGCCAGCCGCCTCCTGTCAACGCCCGAACAAAATTATTCTATTACAGAGCGAGAGTGCCTGGCGCTTGTCTGGGCTATTACGAAATTCCGCCCTTATTTGTTTGGCCGCCATTTTACTGTGATAACAGACCATCATGCCTTGTGCTGGCTTTCCTCTCTCAAAGATCCTACTGGCCGTTTGGGGCGCTGGGCGCTACGATTACAAGAATACACCTTTTCCGTCGTCTACAAGTCCGGCCGGCTTCACCAAGATGCCGACTGTTTGTCACGTCATCCCGTCGACTCCCCTAGTCCTACAGACTCTGACGATGATGCATATGTCTTATCTGTCTCCGCCTTTGCCAACATTGCCAAGGAACAGCACCTAGATCCTTCTCTGCATTCCATTATCCTCCGTCTTACCTCCGACCGCCCTGACCCATCTCTCGCCTTATTTGTGCTCCACGAGAACACCCTATACCGACGTAATATGCGACCAGATGGCACAGACCTTCTGCTCGTCGTTCCACAACACCTGCGTTCCACCCTCCTTGAACAGTTCCATGATGCTCCCACGGCTGGCCACTTGGGTGTCTCTCGCACATACGACAGCCTGCGCCGACGTTTCTACTGGCCGGGGCTCTACCGCTCTGTCCAGCAGTACATTGCCGCGTGTGAACTGTGTCAGCGTCGGAAGAAGCCCACAATTTTGCCTTCAGGTCATATGCAGCCAATACCCATACCAACTGACCCATTTTCCCGTATAGGCGTTGACCTCCTTGGCCCCTTTCCAGTTTCCACCTCGGGGAACAAATGGATCGCCGTCGCCACCGATTACGCTACTCGGTACGCTATTACCCGAGCCATCCCGACCAGCTGCGCCACAGACGTCGCTGACTTCCTTCTAGAAAACGTAATTCTTCATCATGGTGCTCCTCGCGAACTACTAACTGACCGTGGCCGCTGTTTCCTGTCGCGAGTGGTTGACGAAATTCTCCGTTCGTGCTCCGTCCGCCACAAATTCACCACCGCATATCACCCCCAGACCAACGGCCTCACGGAACGTCTAAACCGTACCCTCACAGACATGCTGGCCATGTATGTGTCTGACGACCATCGAGATTGGGACGTTCATCTCCCCTTTGTCACATTCGCCTACAATTCATCTGTCCATTCTACCGCTGGATACTCCCCATTTTATTTATTATTTGGCCGACACCCGTTACTACCCTTCGACACCTCTCTACCCGCGGCAGACGCCACCAGTACTTACACCAGTGATGCCGTCACCCGTGCTCATGATGCCCGCCGGTTAGCTCATGCCAGGCTCTCTGCATCCCAAGACTCTCAAAAGATCCGGTACGACAGCCGCCACCGTGATGTCCACTACACTCCTGGATCTCTCGTTTTGCTGTGGCTCCCGTGCCGTCGAGTGGGCTTGTGTGAAAAACTTTTGCCCCGTTACACTGGCCCTTACCGTGTTTTGCGCCCCGTGACCGACGTCACCTACGAAGTTGAATCTGTGGTTCCGAAGTCCACGTCCACAGCTCCAACCTCCGAAATAGTGCATGTGTCCCGTCTGAAGCCCTATCATCAACGTTCTATTTCGCTAACATAGACCGCACCGGGACTGTGCTTTTCCCGCGGGGGGGGGGGTAGTGTTACTTAGCTGTATTCGCTGTTTGTGATGAGGATGAAGAAGCGCAACAGACTCCGAGAAGACGACGACGCTGAGTGTTGTGAAATCGGTGCCCTCATCAACGTTAGTTGTGCGGACAGCTTTGGGACTGTAAATCTTCCACGTAACAATATTGTGAGAACCACAGCGTCTTTTTGGCACGTAGTTGTGATATTTTTATGCCTGGGTCAAATTTTTCTTGCTTACACAACGTGGTTTGATCTGTGCAATTAATGCATTTACTGCAGGTGTATTTCTAAATGTTACAGGTCTTGGTGGAGCTGCTCGACAAGTCTTTTGAAAATGTTTGCGAGCTCGACCTCGTCTTTCACGTGGACCAGGTCAGTGAAGCCTTGTACTTCAGATTTTGTGAGCCACACTGAACACGCAGTGTTGAAAAAGCTGTTGGGATTTCAAGGGAGGCATAACTTCAACGACAGCTTTGGCGCTTGTTTGGGTGGATCCTGTATCTTGTCCATGCACCGATTGGTGAGAGGGTTGGCTGTATTGAAGCAGGTATAGCATTATGTCAAATGTTCTGTATGTGATAACGTCATTTAGACTTCTTTTGAGAATGGGTATGCCAAAATCCATGCCCTCATGTGCATTTGGTGAAACGTCATTGGGGTTGTACGACGGATGTGCATGGTACGTGTTATATCCCTTTCTGTCCCAAATTTTCTCTAATATACAATGCAAGATGTTTTTGGTACTTTGTTCTGGTTAAAAAGCTGTTGAAGAGTGTGTGAAAAAATAATGAAGACAAACAGCAACACTGTTCTTAGGAAAACTGTGCCTTTCGTAATAAACACTAGGATTTATTTATGGCGATATGTGCTGCGTGCAGCCTCCTTTGCTCATTGAAACAGTGCAGATCTATCCCAACTTGGGTGTTTAGTTGGCTTACATGAGTTGATTTGCATCGATTGCATGAAAAATAAATCTTAAATTTACTTCTAGTCCTTGAGCACATTGTCACCAGCAGTCTTCTCGTGGATGATCTTCGTGTGGCTTCATACCCAATAAAAATTTTCTAAAGCAGGCGATATCTTGATAGAAATATTGCTCATCTTTTGAGCCCCACCGGGGTGGTGCAGTGGTAAGACGCCCGACTACTCTGCCGGAGTTCCCGGGATTGAATCCCGGCCTCGGTGGCTGCGTTTCGATGGAGGCGAAACGAAGTGGCGTCCGTGTGCTGTGCGATGTCAGCACACGTTAAAGATCCCCAGGTGGTGGAAATTACTCCGTAGCCCTCCACTATGGCCCCCCTTTCTCTCTATCCACTTTCACTCCCACCTTCATCCCTTCCCTTACGGCACGGTTCAGGTGTCCACATAGCAAGTGTGACAGTTACTGCGCCTTTCCCTTCCTATGAACCAACCAACCAACCAACTCATCTTTTGAGGAAGCTGTCAAAGTGTTTTGGTTTCTATCGATGCCACTTTTACTTTTTTAGCACCCATTTTTCTTATGTCCAGTATATACTAGATGCTGGGTCAGAACGGTATATGTTAATGCACGTAAACTTGTCTGCAGTCTTCTCCCACTTTTTGCTCTAGAGAAGGACG
This sequence comes from Amblyomma maculatum, assembly GCF_055883805.1. Taxonomy (NCBI): domain Eukaryota; kingdom Metazoa; phylum Arthropoda; class Arachnida; order Ixodida; family Ixodidae; genus Amblyomma; species Amblyomma maculatum. The sequence goes on along the minus strand of NC_139349.1, from coordinate 100,547,266 downwards.
GAAATCACATACAATGTGACTTCATAGAAATCAGTCCTGAGCTTCGTGCTGGTATGCAGTGTGTAGCACACTCCTGTTATCACATAAATTATAACTCTATTTGCATAGGGAGAAACCAACGATGTTGCCAAAGATGTATCGTCTGAGGTGAATAGTATTATATGCATGTAGGTGATAAAATGTTACTTCATAAGCTACATAGCCTGTAGTTTTTATTAACACCATAACCCTGCAATAAAGTTCCAAAGGCTTCAGCCAATAAAGCAGACAGTGCGTTGCAACTTTGTGAGTTTTTTCATGTTTACTATAAATAAATGCAAACATGTGCATCTACTGTGCTCCATAAGTATCTAGGCTATGTTAAAATACAGATGGGATTCTGTCACAAATGAGGAGCTTCAGAGTTGGAACCTTGTATGATTGCCTATTGGAGGAAGTAGTAGATGCAAAGTTGACGAAAGGAACCTATGTATAGATACATACAGGTCAATATCAGTTTGGTATCTGTAGTTAGCTGTGCACCCATAGATTGAAAAATTGGATCATCAATCCTCAATGCCTCAAAAAGTTCAAAAAAGGGAGTTTCTTGATCGAAGCTTGGTATTGGTGTGTCGGGAGTTTATAAGGATGCAAGCTGCAAAGATGGTCTAGTTTGCTGTTTTACATCTACTATAGAACATGATGTTGCTGTTATTTTGGCTTGGCAGTTCTGCTTTTGCGGCCCAGCATGTCTATCAATGAGGGATAAAACCTTAAAGCGATAGAACACTGGTAAAAATAATAATGATGTTATGGTGGAAATCAAGTGCTACAATATCCAAGAAACTTGGGTTTATAATTTTTAATTTGGCACTGAAAGTCTCATAAAAGCGACTGGTGTTGCCTCTTGTGGCGAAACGCTTTGACCGCCTGACTACATCTTGGGAAAATTTCACTGGTTTTTGTAAGTACACTGTGTTTTCTATTTTTTTTAAGAGTGCTCATGTTATTTTATTATATTTTGCACACTCTCTGCTGCGCTCATCAGCAGCCTCCTTTCGCATGTGCTTTTGGAATTTTTTACTAGATGGTGCCACAGTGTTTCAATTTTTTGGATGAAGCGGTGACTATGGCCTACTAACAATTTATTCGACGATGCATACGTTCTTGTGCCGTAGCATCCTTGGGAGTAGAAACTAAACTTTACACTACTTTGTGCTAAAAAATGTCCAATCACTGTTTGGTGGGTGAAATTATAATAGTTGTCAATACATCACTTTTGCCAACGTGCAATCGGCATCGTGGCCGCTACTCATAGTATCCAGCATCAGACTTCATAAAAACGGGTGCATGCACTGATAGAAAATTTTTTTGTTAAAATTATTCAGTATCATTTTTGGTGAAACCATTACGGATTTGTCCACTCGAGACAGGAAGCTCTTTACATTGCACCGAAAAAATTTAGACGCTTAGAGTGCAGTGTTCTGTTTAATTTAGTTGGTAGTATGAAGGCAAGTACCACTTCCAAGCTTGAGGCCCGGTTAGGGAGAAATATGAACACCTGTCTCTCTGTGCATTGAAGTATACTTGACACAGGATACTGACCTGTGTGAGCATTCACGTACTCACCTGTGTTACACCAAGTAAAGTTTGTAAGACTAGCCTCATTGTTTGGTTTGCATGCGTGTACCTGCAGCCATGGTTATAAACGCGACTGGTTTGCAGAGAAGAATGCAACTTTCCTAGTCCTGTAGCTTCTATACTCTGCAAGCTGAGTACTACGCCGCGGTGCATGACACTGGTGGTTCTCAGACGCAGAACTAAAGCTTAGAACAGATGAGAGTCATAGAGGTTTGTCCATATACTCCTAGATGTTCCCACATCGTAATGACGATGCCAACTCTGCCACTCTGCTCCATAAAATGGCTCAAGCAAGGCACGTGGTGTTACATGAATGTTCCCATGTTTTCCTCCTATGTTACTGGTGCTTCCTCTGCATTGTGATCAGCAAAATAAGTGAAAGGGGTGAAACCTAGACAGGTGAAATGTGATTGCAGTGCATATTTACTTGTTTTGCTATATTTAGTTCCTACGGTTTACAGTAAACCACTATGAAGAAGAAAAGATCTGAGAAGGAATCTTTTAAAGGTGTCATTGACAGCGAGTTAGAAATAGTTAGGTTTTAAAGTCTCGTAGTGACACATGAGTTATGAAGGATGCTGTAGGGGAGGGCTCTGAAATAATTTAGCCACCAAGAGTTCTTGAATTTTATTGGCGTCGCTTAGCACATGGGCGCCTTTCGTGTGCCTTTGAGGAAACAAGGCCGTTCCAGCCAGGGTTGAACACTGGTCCTTTGAGTCAATAGGCAAGTGCCTTAATCACTGGGACAATGGAGCAGGCACAGAAGTACATGATATGGTAGTACTGAAGAGCAGAGGTTCTAGTTGTGACACTTAAAGGGCTATAGACATCAAATTTGTTTGCCTGTGTTTTTCTTTAAAATTATACATTAGAGTACATGTATCATTGCGTGACGTTCACCTATGATGACAAAATACCACCATTACATACCATTTCAGGGAGGAAAAAGCGCAAGCAAGAATTAGATGTAAATATAATTCCTTAAGAGAAGTGCAGACATTTTGAGGTAATCTGATCATTTGTTTATTTGCTGTCTAGTAGCCATACTTGAAGATTGGAGTTCTGCATAAGGTAAAGTTGATAGATTCTTCATCTGAAACCACATGCAAATTGTAACTCATCATTTATAATTTCAGGTGCATTATATTCTCAATGAACTTGTCATGGGTGGAATGGTGGTTGAGACAAACATGACCGAACTCGTGACTCGTGTTACAGATCAGTCAAACTTGGAGAAGCAAGAAGTAAGTATTTCTTGTGATGGTGGTCTCTTTTCACGTGTGCACATTTTCAGTCATTTCTGTTCCAAGCCAGCCAGTTATCTATTCGTTATCAAAACAAGCTCTTATAAATTGAAAAATTGCTTGCTGTGTAACCTAGGCACCAGTTGGCGGTGCCAAGCTGCAGCATGATGTTTCTCAGCTGGCATTGCAACTGTTTTAAATGAAGCAAGAGTATACTTCAGTCATGTATTGTTTTCTGTGTAGTATCTAGATAAAAAAGGACTAGCAGCCATTCACACAAGTAAAAGCTTATGGGTTTTTTCATTTTGTTTGGGTTGATGAATGTGAAGCATTTTTGGTTAAAAAGTAGAAGAAAAAACAACCACATACCACCGATGGGATCGAAACCCATGACCTTTGAATTCCGCATCCGGTGCTCTACCACTGTTGGAGCAAGGCCGGAGTAACCATCATGAGGGGCACCAGGAGTTGAGACACCAGGGATGAGTGACACCAGGGATTGAGACGGGATTGTACCTTTATATCTACCATTGATCAGCTCCATTTAGCACACGTATAATCGCCATTAATTTTCCTTTGTCTGCACTTGTCTGACTCGGGCTGAATAGTATTGCAATATTTTGATTAAATCAGTTCACCTTTGTATCGGGGGATGCAATATTTTAAAAAGCTCCGCCGAGGTGGCACAATGGTTAGGGTGCTTGGCTGCTGTGCCCAAGAATGCTGAATCAAATACCAGCCATGGCAGCTGCTTTTTGGTAAAAGCAAAATGCAACGCTCCTGTTTGCTGTGAGAGGTGCCCTCCACCAGAGCACCTCTCATAGCACGAGTTGCTTTTTGACGTTAAACCTGATAGACCAAACCAGTAATTTAAAAAGTAGAGACAGTAGCACAATGCAGTTTTCACAAAAGTGCATAGGGAAATTGCTTTAATAGCCAAAAACTTTCTTGCCAGATTAGTTACATTTGCCACCGAAAAGCAATGCTTCAGCCCTTCAGTTGTTAGTGGTTTTTACAATAGTGCTACTGCTCTACGTTTTGGTAACAAACCTAGCAGTAAGATTTTTGGTACTGAAAAAGAAAAAGAAAAATGTCGTGTCTTTCTATGCGTTTCTAGGAAAAACATATCACAGTACTATCTGTACTTACTGAATATTTTTCCAACCCTGCATTTGGCGCATGATAGCCGCAGTTGCTTATGCGCCATAAAACCCCATATAACTAACATTATTGAATATTTTACTGTTTCTGTGAGCTTTTGTTCACCCTGTGTTTTTAGCACAGCAGGAAGTTTCAAGGAGTACTACATTGGTGGGGTTTGCCTCTTTGGATGCCTCATGTAACTGTATGCTCAGGAACAAAAGTGATTATACAGTCCCCAGCCATTGGCAGAGCTCAGAAAGACTAGTGTTCCTTCATATGCTCCCGCACGGAGCAGAGACTGTCAAACGTCCCCATTTGATGCGGCGCTGAGTCGACTTCACACAGACTGCGCTGCTTCTTTGCATGCACAGACCTTCTTGATGCGATTTTAGTATGTATGGGCACCTGTGAAACTGTTAATTACCCAAGCATCGGCGAGACCACTTCACTTGTGGAAGATTTAGAGGAAGTGACGATGCCAGCGATACGCACCGTGACAGCCAACGCCTTGCTGCAGCTTGCCTAGAGTAGAAATTCGCAGGCTACTGCAAGCCAAGCCTTTGGCATAATGTGTTTTTCTTCGAAAGACTGGTACACTTTTACATCAGTAGTTCTCGGCATTTAAACAAGAAAAACGCGTTTTTTTTCTATTCGTTGTAAACTTGTGGGCTACGAGAAAACAAGCAAACTACCGAACACCACTCACATTACCGTAATCGTAGCTCATGGCACACAGGAAGCTTTCCCTCAAAGCTAGTGATGAAATTATTTATACTGTTAAAGCTATGCCTGGCGGAAGCACACAGGGTATAGATAAGATTCCCATTTTTATCATAAAACAATATGTTGAATTATTTAATGCTTCCTTTTAAACAGCTACATATCTCGACATATATCTGGACCCCTATCTTTAAGTCGGGGAATAAAAATGACCTTCACAATTGTCGTCCAATATCAATACTTTCTGCTCTAAACACGGTATTTGAGAAACTGTTGGCTAAGCGTTTTACTCGCTTTGTAGAGAAATACAATGTACTAGCAAATAATCAACATGGATTTTGAAAAAATGTCTACTTCCTGCGGCTCTATGCATGAGTGAATTGAATGATAAAGCTTTAAATAATAGAGAATACATAATCAACATAGTTATTGATATTAGGACAGTATTTGATACAGTAAATCATGACATACTGCTATCAAAGTTATACCGGTGTGGATTTAGAGGACTATCTCGGCAATTTCTGTGCAACTATCTTTCTGGCCACAAACAATATGTAAATATAGGCAACTTTATCAACTACTTGTCACGGCCTCACAATTATGTATGCTGACGATATTGCTCTTCTCTTCCCGAGCAGCGGTTTGGATATGATAGAACGTGAAGCGAATAAAGACCTGTATAGTTTATATAAATGGTTTTTGAGGAACAAATTAAATATAGATACCTCTAAAAAAGTAAGTATATGATGTTTTCTAGTCCTTATTGTATCCCGCACATGTCATTACAATTACGAATCAATAATAACTCTATTAAAAAGTCAATCAATACATATATCTAGGTATAACTCTGGATTCAACATTTAACTTCAATCTGCACATACTAAAGTAGCTAGTAAGCTAAAAGGGGCCTGTTTTGTCCTGCTAAAAGCAAGAAAATTCCTTTTACTTCACACACTGATAATCCTGTACTATTGCCTTTTTCACAGCCAAATGACTTACTGTGTTGAATCTTGGGGGCTCACATACACAACATACTTAAATCAAATACACACATTATAGAAAAGAGCCATTCATATTATAACACATAGCAAACTCTTTCACAGATCTGCCTCACTGTTCTGTGGCTTAAATATTATGCCATTCTTTGCTGCCCAGGGACTACAGATTAGCCTGTGTGGTCATACACATTCTCAACCACGACATTCCAATGTCCTGCTATGACTTTATACATCCGTCTCATCAAACAAGGAATCATTTCCATCGCTGCTTTAACCTTCCAATCGTTCATAACGTCTATGGTAAAAGAATCATCGTCTATGCAGTTACTATAGTTTGGAACAAGCTTCCAGTTGAATTAAAAACAGGACATATTTCTATTGCTGAGGTAAAAAGATTTTTCCAATGTTATCAGTATGAAACACCATTATAAATAAATGTTATTCTAAGTGGATTTTACTTTTACAATCTTTATTGTATATGTATCTATACTGTATAATTTTCTGCTATGAAAAGTTATATTGGTATTCTATGTTTCACTTCGCAGTCATACCATCTCATTCTTTATACAGTAAAACTCTGTTAATATGTAGTTGGCGGAGACTCGTGAAAAGTATGCACTATTCGGTAGTACACTTTAACCGACCAGTACAAATTTGCCATTATTCACACTCTGAAATGAGAAAATTTCACACAGTAAATTTTCCACAACTACATGTACATACATGCATTTTATTGCTGTGCTACCGACCAGAAATCCGTCATTTTCCGTTGCAGCCATGGTAGTCGTGCGGCGACAACAGCAGTCTCAAAAACGACGAGACCAGGGGTAGCAAGTTTTATGCACGCTCTAGTGCACTTTTCATAGTTCTATTTTAAGTAGAATGAGTAATGATCAACTTTCTCTTAACTGCCAATATGCAATACTTCGGTCGAGTAGGCTTCGGCATAGTGCCGACCGTTCGTATGCGCACTAACGGAACAACTGCTGTGTGCTTCGTACAGCAACAGCTCCGAACAAAAGATGCCCCGATGCCCAACCCCCGCCCCCCTGAGCGCGCGCTACCTGCCCGCAACACATCCACAAACGCAACAGCACCCGTAGGCCCGCACTGAGAGGTTGGCACGAGCGAGCAGCACGACCTTGCACGAGCAGTATGATGGTGATGGTTACCGCGATAGGGCTGGCTACAACACCACTCAGCGATGCGTTCATGTCAGCTTAGCCGACGCTTCCTGGGCTTTCTATTGACATGAACATCGCTGCATTTGTTGGAACATGGCCAAAATGGCCGCAATGTCATATCACCGGCAGTCCGCACGTGATAAGGCTTTCCGGAAAGGTAGAAAGCGTTTCACGTCACAGCACATCCAGCAAAACTGCGACGGCAGGTACGCATTAAGCGGTAGGCGCTTCGTGAGCCACTACCTCTTAAGCGGCCAGTGAATACATGGGTTTCAGTGGTGGCTAAGGCGGAAAATTCTCCCAACTATGTTATAACTGCAACTACTTGATATGCCGAAATGTGTTAATGAAGTTTTACTGTATAACTCTTGTATGCTTTCTGTTGAAAACGTGTATTTGTGAGTTTGTCCCGCTACATTTATTATTGTACTCGCTGCATGGGTTCAAGTCTACCCAAGATGGCTAAGGGCCCGGATGATTTCTCATGCATCTAACACCAACATCACTCAGTGAAATAAATTGATTTGAATTGAAAGCTTGGAACATAATGGAAGACCTTCGCACAGCTCTGCTCACTGTGGGAGCATATGCAGGAGCTTTGGGATAGACAGATGGATATATAATTATTACCATCCCCTTCTTAATGGGGTAGTGAAAAGCGTTACCTAGCTCGTACATACTGCGTTGAGTGTTCAACATTTTTAATTAACTGATTATTCGCTCTGGACAGTCCAAAACTAGTCTCTTGACTTTTTGCAGCCGGGCCCAAGTCGCCTCTTGCTCACTTCCACCGTTTCGTAATTTAGCACGCCGTGACTGTCCCAAAACTCCAGCACTTCTCGAATCTGTGTGTCAGCGGCCTCACATACTGTAATACTATGATCCATTGTTTCCACCGTAATTGCATTGCAAGGCTATCTAGTGACAGCACCTGGGAGCAAGTAAGCCAGTCAGTGCCCTTTTTCGTCGACAAAACATATCAGTTAACTTGGTTCAATACTTAGTGCACTTCCTCGCCTAACTGCTTTGATGTGACAGTAGTCCAGCGGGTGGCATTTCTTCTTTTTTTTGTTGTTCATTACATGGCCAAGGTATGACACAAACTGACATGCACCACGCTCCGATATAGCTAGCGCCACAGGTTTGACATTTCTGTGGCACCATTCTACGATGTGCCGAACAGAAGCGCGACGCGTTCAAAGGAGCCAGCTGACATGTCTGCTGATAAAGTAGAGTTCACCAGAATAGAAAGCTGGACCAGTTGGTTATAATCCATGTTAAAACTGCACACGCACAAACGAAGACACACAGAAGAGAACAACACGGACAGGAGCGCACTTACAACTTATGCGAGGTCAAAGGAACACCTCTCACTCAGTGAGCGTGCTCCAAAGAAATCATTAGTGTCAAGAACATAAAACCCAAAGCAAAACAAATCATGACTTAGCTGTACTATCTGCGTATAGAAGAAACCAAAACAAAACAAACTATTTTGTGCAAGTTGAGGGTGAAAATTGCATGAAAGCACTAACAAAATAGCTGTCAAATACTGAGAAACGTGTATTCTTTTTTCAGGAAGAAAACTGATGTAGAACTGACACACAAGTCACTATCGGCGGCGATTATTATGTTCAAGGCCTCTAATATTTCTCTATCTACTCTCTACTCGAACATAATCTACTCGAACATACTCACTGCTGGGACAAAGAAGTGTGCACTTTTTGTTTTTTTCGTTTGCCTTGCTCCAGAGCGCACGGGGATTTTTATGCTATGCCATTGTGTCATTAAATGAATATCACTGTGTTGTTGAATGAATGAACTTAAGAATGTAAAACAAAATGTACTTTTGTTTCTTTAGGGAGGATTCGTGAAGGGCACTGCCAAGGCCATCACAGCTGTGAAGAACGTCAATTTGTCGCGGCACATCAAAGATATGAAGCTGCCAGATTTTTCATCACTTGGTCATGTCAAGCTGTGAACTACTGCCGTACATCGCAGCATAGCTTCGTTTTTTTTTGCGGTCCAAAAGCATTCGCTTTGTTTCTAATGGCTTTATGTGCGCTTTTGGTGTAATTAGGCAGTCAACCTGTAATCATGAACTGGCAATTTTTTAGTGTGCAGTAGTGGGGGTGGGGGGAAGGGGGGGGGGCTTTGTTTCCTTTTTTTTTCTTTTTCTTTTTTTTTTTTTTTTTCAATGTAACACTGTGTCTGTGTACAGTGCCCTATACTCACTGAAAGGTTTTCCACCTTTTGCTATATTTGAAACTTGTGACCTCAACAATTTATTCACCCCGCCGGGGTGGCGCAGTGGTTAGGGTGCTCGGCTACTGTTCCCAAGGACGCGGGATCGAATCCCGGCCTCGGCGACCGCTTTTTGGTGGAGGCGAAAAGCAAGGCGCCCGTGTGCTGTGCGTTGTCAGTGCACGTTAAAGAACCCCAGGTGGTCAAAATTTCCGGAGTCCTCCACTACGGCATCTCTCATAGCCTGAGTCACTTTGGGACGTTAAACCCCACAAACCAACCAACCAATCAACAATTTATTCTTGTTAGAGCTGGCAGTTGTTTCTAAGCCTCCCCTTATCATGATAATGCCGTGACAGTATAGTAGTTCTTCAGAACTAATACTTATTAACACGCAAACCATATACAAATGGACTCCATTGCTACAATGAAGAGAATGTGGTTACGCATTCCATGCTAATCAAGGGTACACAGGCAACTCTCGTTCAATCAGCTATCAATCAGGTGCGTGTACTACTATGTTCCGAGGGAAGGGTGCACAGAGTACTTTGTCATATTTGTTATAACTAACAATAATATTGGGTGTTTATTATCTGATAGGTTTATCTCTTTGCAGTTTAATCAAAAATTTATAAATAATGTTATCACTGAGAAGGCTGTAACATATTCTTTGCACGTTGAGAGGTTAGAGAGAAAAACAGAGGGTAATAATACTCTTAGGGTGTTAGTTACAGAGCAGTGCACACACAAAGAATTTGTAGAATTAGTGCATTCTACCGATTTGTGTTCTTTGGATGATTTTGACATTGATGAAGTTGATCGCGGTTGTTGAACCAGTGTGACCATTGTTATAAGAGCAACTCTTGCTGGCTATATTGAAAATCAAGTACATATACGTGTTCTTCCTTGCTACATTCATCATGGCTAACTTGTGAATTTGCTTTTACTATTTTTTTTTTCAAGTATACAATATGTGTAAGTCGGCTTCGCTCATGGTTTCTTGTTTCCAGATGCGGCAAATTGTTCTACGTTAAGCACTTGAAAAAACATCTCGTTAAATAAGTGTTATTCAAGGCTCTCAAATTGAGCTTTAATGATAATGTAAGGGAAGCAAAGAACTGTTTCTCTTGTAGGGCCAATGTGTCATAAAAATGAATGTTTATACACTGGCTTACATGCCACTCAAGTTTTTAATCAAGCATGGCCATTATGCATTCTGAAATTGTGCTACGTTGATGTAATCACTTGAGATTGCTGCCTCAAATTTTTGTTCTTTAGCACTTTGCAAGGACAGGGTAGACACCTATATTTGTATATATTTTGGGCTGTGTGCAAAGCTTGTGATACATGTGGTACTGCATTGCTTGTTTCAAAAACTTCTTGATGCTCAGATGACAATAATGTATAACACTGCTTTGCATGAGAATGCAGTATCATTCTGGCAACTATACTTCATAATGTGATAGTTACGACAGGATGATACTTGATATAAGTGTCCCGGTTTGGAGTACTCGTCCTACTTTTGGAGATTATATATTCTAACGACGTAATGTTTGCCACTATGAAGGTACCAACCTGCTTGCCTTTTTGCAGTAATTGAGCTCAAAGGATACACAATGGCTCAAGTAAAACATTCTACATTTTATTGCTTTCTTGCACACCAGAAGTGCACTCTCAAGGTTCTATGCGTTACTAGTCTCCTCAAGTTGCTTTCTGGTGTGCTGTACTTACTATTGCTCTTTGTCGCACATTATGTGGAATGTGTTCCATGTCAGAGATATCTGTTGACTTTTCACAAAGCTCTCCAATTCATGTTTCCAACATTCTACTATAGATGCAAAGCCCAACCTTGAGAGAAAGAGAGAGGAAAAGGGGAAGGAGGAGAGGTGAACTGGAAGAGAGTTCTGGTTGGCTTTCCTGCACTGGGTAGAAGAGAAGAGGGGATGTAAGTTGGGGTGAGGGGGGGGGAGAAAGAAGATGAAAAAAAAAAGGCCTCAGTTGAACTCATTTGCGTATCGAAAGTGTGTGAGTGTGACATTCTCAGAGGGCACATCTAGAATATCATGTCATCGCTGAAATGCGTTTACGGTACGCGGTTACAAAGGTGCCCATGCAGTGATGCGCAGACTCCACACTTAAATGTCTGCCTCTAGAGCAAGCCTAACCCCATTAGCAAAGGAATTTTTGCTGAAGAAAAACTAACTTGGGGAGCTTTTTAATCAGTTGCCGAGACATTTCTCTTGCCCAATGTGCATATGCCTCGCATTCACACAAAACAACATTGAACATTATAGCGCAGTGCAATGTGATTTGACATGGGAAACAAAAGTTTGAACTAGACAGCACCACATGTGAGCTGTATTGGTTTGCTTTTTCATGTGCCAAAGTACTTTACATTTACACTCCATTCTTAGGGTGGTCCTACCAAAGATTCACTCTGTCGTGGACACTCGTTGTATGTGAAAGGGTTACATTTTGCTACTTATGAATTTATGAATAATACTTATTTTTTGGAATACTCTTTATATATTTAACTTTACTCAATGTTGGAGGGTGTTTACATTTTTAGCATAAATGCACTCAGTGCCAGTATATTTTACATGTCGTTTAGCGAGGTGATGGCCTTGTACGTTTGCATCTTTGATCGTGCAAATAAAAACAATATGTTTGCTGATAAATATTATGAGTACATTCACTGTTTCGAACTTCTGACCACAAAGAAAGTAATTCCAATATCTCAATGGTAGGATCCCAGAACTTCTTCCTCCTCACTGGTTTCATGTCAGCGAGTTGAATGTGATTACGGTGCAGAAGTGTCTCCTAACGCAACCTAAAGGTAACACACACCCAATGAAACTGGGAATTATCGAAATAATTACAGAATTAAATAATATGAGTTACCATACCACAGCATTGGATGTTGCCTCCTGGCTCGTACACGGCTGGCTTTATGGCTAATTATAGCCAAAACATCACATAATGCAACCTAAAATGAAACACATCGCCATGAAATATGTTAGGGATTGATATTATTTATTTATTTCTTTAAATACCCTAAAAACCCAAGTGGGCATTACATAGGGGGGGGGAGCGGCATGAAAACAGCACAATACATATCCTTCACGCGTATTAACAAAAAATGCACTTAAGAATTATACATAACGTACAGATCGAAGTACACAGCACTACATTCACTAGTGGATACATAGGTGTTCTGTAATTAACAAAAATACACTTATTATTATTGTAGTTACTTGTAAAATCAGTGCACAAAAAAAGAATATTACACAAAGTGTATTCGAACCGCTTCTTCGGCATTCGAAAATGCAGAATTAATCCTTTGCGCCGCAGAAGCGACGGGAAGGGCGGAATTTAATTGCACTCTTCTTTGTTTCATCAATATTTCTGCTCTATGTCGCCAGGTGACAAATAGCAACCATGCAAAGTAGGGTGTTGATGAAAAGGCGAGTGATGGGATAGCGGCGGAACGCGAACAAGGACTGCGGGCTAGCCGCTCGTCCGTACGCCAATGACGTCATCAATAGGGCGTACGGCCAGGACGTCGCGTGGACATAGCCGGTCTCGAAGGGAGCGCGCACTTCTTGCGTTCCTTTCCCCATCTCCCTCGAGAACGACCGTGGCGTGTAAAAAAAATCACCGACGGTTACGACATCGGTAACTTGAAATTTGAGCGCAGCTCGCGTTCAACGGCTGCTGCGAAAGACAAACCTCCGCTGCCTCGGCGCCTCAGCTCACGTACAACGCGAAAAAGTGCCCCTGGAGCCGTCTCTGAGGGAGCGGCTCCCCCTCGAGACCGGCCGTGTCCACGCCACTGACTCCACGGCCGGCCTCGAGGGAGAGCGCGCGCTCTTTCCCCTCGAGACCGACCGTAGCGTCAGTGGTAGAGTTGGTAGTGCGTGCTAGTACACTCTATCAGTGGCGCGGACATGGCCTCCGAGATTAACTCCGCGCGCGCGTGTGATCTCGGAGACCTTGGCGTGGAGTAGCAGTTGATGCCGCTCTCTCAGAGATGGCGCCAGGGCACTTTCCGCGTTGTACATGAGCTGAGGCGCGGAGGTTTGTCTTTCGCAGCAGCCGTTGAACGCGAGCTGCGCTCAAATTTCAAGTTACCGATATCGTAACTATCGGTGATTTTGTTTTCAAGGCACGTGTTATTCAGGAAGTGAATCACTCCGGCGAGAATAAGCTGTCAGAGCGTTTTTTAGGCATGAATGAAACTAACTTAAAATAGGGGACTTTCTTTTGCTCACTGAGCATGAAAATGACGTGTGGCCTTCGATGATTATTGAACAATTTAGATGAGTCGAATACGTGCAGTTCCTCGAAACAACGTCATTGCTATTCTTTTTTAACCGTTCTTCTCCGGTCCTGCTGTGACCCACATCGAGTCAATTCCGCTCTCGCAGGTCGTGGTTTTATATTGTCTCCATAACGTGCTTCGGTCCGAAAGCAGCATGCTCGGAATTTCTATATTATGCTGCGCGTTTTCAAGGCATTGAAGGGCAAATACATTTTGTGGGATTCCGGTGCTCGTTTAAGATGAATAATTATTCAAAAGGTGGTAGAAATTGTGCGGAGTTCATTGTATCTGAGCCAGAGGGGCGCGCTTCGTTTTTTCTTTGAGCGCGCACTCTAGGTTTCGCGTCAAATGACCACGCCCTTGTAAATTTTGTCCGACAGATATACATCAATCAGTTGGGATTTTTGAGTGTGCACCTGAACGCACCACGTGCGGGAAAGTATTTAGTCCCCATTCTAACACTTATCCATAGTACAATAATGTCGTGCAGGTATGCTCATTTAGCGCTAGTTATCGTTTATTGGACACAGAATGCGTCCATTGTTTGTTCTAACTTTTTTGTTCTATATGGTTATATCATGTTCATTCGGCAACAAAATACTTATTTATTTGCGAGAAAAATTAGTCCGAAAATGACGCAATTTTTTTTTCGCGGTCACTCGACTCGAAGTCGTGGCGCAAAAAAAAAAGAAAGAAAACTGTAATTACTAGTTGGAAGTTAAAGGCGAATTAGCGTGCCCTCAGAGATCTACTAAAAAAAAAAAAGCATTGGCGTTATCGCAGTTTGCTTATGAAAACGGCTATAGGCGGCAACAATGGCGTCTTGTAATTTGTATGAAACCTCCGTTTCCAGAGAGGATATATCGGTACAGGCCAGCCGCAGTTTGACTTCCCTGTCTCTTTAAAGCGCGGGGCTTCACGTGTGACACACCAAAAAAATTATTTCGACAAATTAGCGCCCCATTGACTATTTTCTTAATGCACAGATGAAGGTATGATGGAAGTATGTTTTGAGGGAATGAATCTAGCCGCATTATTTATAAGTGCCGCACTTCAACCGCATTGTGAGGAATAAGAAGAACGAAGAAACAGACGCCATAATAGAGACTTCCGGAGAAAATTCTACCTCTGAAAACGATAAAAAAAAAGGGGGGGGGGGGGGGGGGGGCACATCTACAGTTTTAAAATGTATAGCTTTTGTCAAAAGTAAAGATCCCAAGGAGTTCGCTTCTGGTAAAGTTTAGTCACAATGTGCGGCTACCAGCGTTCCAAATCTCTTGATTGTGATAGGGAGTCTCGTACTCGCCATTCCAAAAGTTGCACTTCCAGCACGCCCCTCTTAAGCTCCACTACAAGGCTTAGAAGCGAACCTCGTGAGCTCTTTCACTTTTGACTAATGCTGTACGCGGTTTTGAATACACTATATAACCTGTAGCTAATGTTGGGTCACAGTTTGCTATGCGTGTTATTTTTTTTCTCCTTCGGAATGTTTTATATTTCGTGCCAAGTTTGTGTTTACCTTTTTCTTCATTTGCCGTTCCTTATTGTCACAAGGGCTATGTAGTTGATATATAACTGGCTCTTTGCCGTTTTTTGTGCGCCACTGGATTCGATTCGCGTTTGTAAAGCAAACTGCCACGCCTTTATATTTTTTCATATGTCTTCTCCCACAGTGTCACCCATCATGATCCTTTTTCTTCTCCCCTTCCCCAGTGCAAAGTAACAAGCCAGATTTTAATCACTCCGGCCAACAGCTTTGCCTTTCCTTACAATAAATCCATCTACGTCTTGAAAACATAGCAGCAGATAAATTGTACCGTGTTCCGCGGTGTCCTGTTATAAAGGCGGTGTGAAGCTCGAAAAAAAAAACAAACTTTTTTTTGACACAGTTGGAAAAATTGGTCTAAAATTCCGAGGGAAAAAAAAAACTACGGAAATATATATTAGGCAACAAACAGCGCAGAACTTGAAACCTGTTGTATGCACGTCGCCGCTCAGGCGCAGGCGAACGAGTGCTCTCGGCGCATTATCCGTATATTAAGGCGAAAGCCTTTAATGGCTCATGCTGTCGTGGATAAAATGTGTCCCGCTTTTGCGGCGGCTCTGATTGGTCGAGGCGGGATGACGTCATAGAGGTCTCGACCAATCAGAGCATCACCACAGTATGCGCGAATGCGTGCCTTATATGGCCATATACCAATCAATTATCAATTACTGATTAATGACTTATTAAATAATTCATTAATTGAAGAGTTAATGCCTAATAAATTAAGTAATTAATCAATCAGTTACTGTCTAATTAAATATAATTTCATTAATTAAATATTTCATTAATAATTAGTGTCAGTTGCGTAGCAGAATGCGACACTCAGGCTTTCGCCTTTCACTACATTAGTCACTAAAGTCCGTCGTAATTCGCTTCGCTCGGGATACATGGTACACACACTACACGCACGTGATCGACTTATGTTGGCTACGGCATACGGTATACGCATGGTGGGGCTACTAGCACAAAACCGAAACGCGGAGCGGCGAGACGAATGCCGTCAGCTCCACGGTGATGATCACTTCTTGGTCTTGGCTGCCTGGGTGCAGTTTTTCATGTTCTAGCGCTTGTTATTGCTATTACTCTGACTTTCCGTCGTACACTTAATTGTGCATAATTGTTGCGAAAGTCCTCATTTAAAGCCGAGTGGAAGCGGACTCTGCGTACGGCCACTTTCCGACTTGTGATTGCACTTCACGTAAGGAGACCGTTGGCGGCAAACTAGGACCAGCACTCTCTAAGTACGCGTACTGCAAAAGCAGCTACGCTTTTCCCGATCATTTCCAAGGAGATTGCTCAGTGCGTGAAATACCCAGCAGAGGAAGTGACCCCATGAAGCCGTTCTCGCAGCCATTTTCTCCACCTGGCTCCTATATAGTCGAAGCAACAACGAAACTGTGCCCATTTTATTACCTTGCCGACAGGACGTGGGAAAAAGCAACGCTGGGAAAAAGCGTGTTTTAGTTTATTTACATTGAACTTTATTCAGCTAAATCCCGTGTTCCTGTAAAATAGCAGCCGCAAAAGAGACGTTTCAATATTTTGTTTTCTGACTGCCGTATTCCGGAAAGCCGCACCTATTTATAGAGAACTCCATGGTTACTGGTCGCTTTCGCAGTGATGTTTATAGAACGCCTCTTTTGAAGCGATCTGTTGAACTCTGCATTTGTTCGTGAAAATGTAAAAAGCATTTAACGACTGCCATTCATATTATGAGAGTTCTTGACATTTGACATTCAACTGTTGTCAACGTAACACACGCACACACACACACATATATATATATCAGAAAAAAAATTCTAAAATTTCAGAAAAAGCTTTTTCCGGTTGTTCAAAGGACTCTAGGACTACTGTTGAAAGGGACTGCTTTTATGTCACGATGGAGTTTCATGTAGCGATCTTGAATGCGAAGTGATGCTTCACTGCAAACTAGTATCCGATCAGGAAAACTGACTTTTGCAATCAGTCGTCGCGGGGCGAGGTTTTGGGGAGCAGCATAAAAAGATGCTGCGGGCGGGAGCTGCCGATTATTAAATTCAGAGCGTTTGTAATGATGCTATGCGAACGCAGGCGCTCCCAGTGGGCACCGACCGCAAATATTAAAGCAAGAATTAAAAAAAAAATGACGACCAGTTCTACAGCTCTCTTTATTCAGCACTTTTATAGAGGTCTATAGCAAGGTGCTTAATTTTGCCAGAAGCTATTCTTTGGAGCACCAAAGGAAATCCAAAATGGACGAACTTCCTTATTGTATTAACAGCAGTAGCAGCTGTCGGAGCTTGTCTCCGCGGGTGGTAGAGGGCGGGCGAAGAATCGGAGCCCCCGAAGCTCCCCAGAAGTCTTGTTAAAAGTTGGGAGAAAAGTATAACGAGAAATAGCTTGTAGGGGCACTATGCAGAAAACTGCCCGCGCTGTTGATTAAAACATGAGAACATACTCAAAGACATTCACGCACGACGTAATGTACAAGTATACACTCGATGACATGCGCATTTATTCGTCGTCTTTTGTAACGAGAGCTACATTCGCCACAGTCTCGCCATTTCGCCATGCCTGTCCGTGAAAAGAAAAGGAGGAAGTAGAAAATTAAGTAGAAGAAAAAGAGGAAGCAGAAGAAGAAGACAGATAACTCGGTAGATGGCAGAGGCGAACGACAACAGCGAGTTGCTAGGACAGAAGGTTCGTTCGAACGTTGTGACGGCGGTGTGCCCCGGAGTTCAACGTAGAACAATGTCATACCACTGGAAGTCTTATACCCGAATGAGAACGGTCAGCGACGAGAGGAAGGGGGTGCTCATAGGTGAAGTGATTCTCCTATGGCATATATAGAGCTGAAACCACGGAGTAAACTACTATGTGCAAAAGGCATGTCTTTACTTTCAAGCCGAGCCTAAGTGTAGCCAGGCAGAGTGCTGTCGCGTAACTCCAGGTTTAACCACAAACTAAACCAGAGCAATTTTTTTTTGTCTATGGATATATCTTAAGTGATTTAGTAATAATCCCGGCACCGTTTTCATCACATTTGCTGGGAGGCCACGGGCACGTATGGGGCTTCAAGGAATGTACTGTTAGGTTTGGGTCGCGTGCGCCTGGGTAGCGTACCACTGCCACCAGTTATTACGTTCGTGGCTCGCGTGCTCAGCTCACCGCTGACGGCAGTTGTTACATGCGGCGCGCGGCCCCTCGGTAGCGT
>NC_139349.1:100519056-100524056 GCF_055883805.1 Amblyomma maculatum | reverse complement strand
GGTGACAACTGATGACAGCATGACATCTAAACCACATCCTCCTGAGTTGAAAGTTAGTTTTTTTTTTTTTTCATATACGCCGCACATATGTCGACACGTGTGCTACAAAGTGCCTTTTTAAAAGGGAACACGTGCGCAGTTTGAGTGTTATAGGCAGTGGCTTACGTGAATTCGTGGCGAGTAACTATCAAGCGCCAGCATATACGTTCGGAACTTTGCTATCATTTGGATGGCGACCAATGCCACGCCATTAACAGGGCAATAAAAAAGTAAACTTCAGAATTTAAAGGAGTAGTTCAGTTTCGAGATGAGTTTGGGGAAGTCGTATACTACCTCGAGCTAAGTACGAACATTCCGGAAAGACGATGCCACAGACAGCGGGGCAATCAACTTGCTCGAGCGTTCGCAACTGGGAGGCAAACGACACGACTCCCGAGAGGGAGAAGGCCCCTTCATCTCGTCCCCCGCGCCATTAACAGCTATGCCGAACAGCTGCGCCTGCCAGCATGCGGTATAAGAGATCCGGCATCGGGCAGGCGGGGAAGTCCGACCTACCAAGGCGTCTTCCTCGCTTCTAGCCTTCCTCCTTCTTCGTGCATCGATGGTTCGCGGGAGATGGGGAGAAAATGTTCCCCCGCCCGTTCTCGAGCCGCATTCTTCGCAGCTCTGCTCGCACATACCTTGTCCTCCAGCCGAGCACTGAGGAAACTCGTTGCTAGAGTCGAGTCTACTCGGCCGGGTATCTACGCTGTATATATCTGGGCCAGACAGTCCCTCTCGTCCACCGTGCCTTCCTGCGCACGTGTGTATAGTCTGTTCCTCGGATCGATGTAGAACTGGGTGCGGTAGAGCATTCTTAGCCACCGAAGGGTTCCTAAACCCTGAAAAGGAACCGTCGTCTGGAGCTGTCTTCCCCAGACTTGGAACTTAGCGGCTCTCTAGACCTCCTTTCTCTCGTCGCCTCCCTCCTCCTCCACCCGGCATATTTTTCCCAACTTCCAATACAACTGTGACTACCCTCGTGAAAGATTTTTTATTTTTTTTTTTTAATCTACACCATGTACTTCGACCACGCAGGTAACGTTCATTTTTGACTTCCATCTCCATCCACTAACAACCGTTCTTATCCAGTGCAGTCTTCACTCGTGGACTGTTAGAGATTATCCTTGCTATACGTGCCAGCTGGCTGCAGGCTCTTTTGGTGTCCGAATCGATTTCTACTCAGAACTCCTTATTCACAGTCTCTCGCCAAAAAAAAGAAAATGCTTCGCCAAAACCGGATAGTTTGTAGTATTATGCGACTCAAGGTTACACTTCGCGACTGTCATCGCGGCAGGCTCTGATTTAAGTAGGAGACTTACGCATTCGTATAGTAGTTGTCCCACTATATATATTGTATGGTTTTGTAGCCCTATACGAGTCACAGAACGCTTTCACTGCTTTTGTTGAAATCGCTTGTTTACGCGGTAGGCGTTTGAGTGTGCACTAATCCTCATGGTCGACTTTTTGCACGCCTCATAATAGTTCTTATTTTTCTGCACGTACCTAGACTCTACTTTTTTGTGTTTTTCTTCATAGACCACTTTGGAGTATTTACTGAATCAGCATCCCGCTGACTGAATGCCCAAGTCTCAACATGTGATCCAAGAGGAGTGATGCATCACTTCCGAGAACGGCTTAAAGAGGAGGAGCGTCGCAGGGTTCGTAAGTTGCCTTCGGCAACTGCGTGTGCAATTATCTAGTAAATGAGTCAAAAGCGCTCGCCGAATAGTAAGCCAGTTCGCTTTTCAGGGGTCTGTTACTCGAATCGTGCGCTAAGTGTAGTGAGGTCAAAGAGCCACGAAAAAAAAAATCAACTTATATTCAGGTTGATTATAGCCAGAAAAAAGTCATCGGCATTAATGATTAACTATCAGCCGTACAAGAACTTGTGATTTTAGCGGTCAAAATTGGGAGAGAGCCAGTATTAGTTTACGGAAAACAATTACAGGACTGCGGTTAAGTCTCCTTATTTCATTTATTCCACGTTCTCGCAGGATGAAGAAATGCTGCAGAGTTCCGATTCGTGGCATGGCTCTCAACATAATGGATACAAGGTTTGCGGGTGGTTTCGTTTGCACTCAAATTTGTCTTCCGGTTCAAGGTCGCATCAATGCTTCACATTGCATATGGTTTACTTGAATAGGAATCAAACAGCTGTACCAGCCTTCAACGCCGAATCGGAAAGCTACTGATTTTAAAATAAACCGTGATGTATTTTATAAACCCTGACAAGTATCACTGATCGCTGTTGTTTTTTAGTTTTTACCGCTATAATAAATAAATTGGCTTACATAAAGGAAAGTGACATTATCTGTCACGCTTTTTCTCTGTAGACCTAACCCGCGCCGTAAGGGAAGGGAGAACGATGGGAGAGAAAGTGGAAAAACAGAAAGAGCAGCTGTAGTGGAGAGCTACGGAGTAATTTCGACCACCTGGGGATCTTTAACGTGCACTGACATCGCACAGAACCAACACAGGACACGGCCGCCTCTCCGTTTCGCCTCCATCGAAACGCAGCCGCCGGCGGTCGGTTTGGAGGCTGGGTACTTCACCACAGTAGTCGGGCATCTTAACCACTGCGCCACAGCGGCGGCGCGCTGCTAAATTAACTATTATAATTTTGATGACAGTGACGAAGCTGTTACTACGATTCTATTATTGGTTACGGTCGTATGGCGGTGGTAACATTTGTTTTGTACCGTGTATCCTTCATGTTTCCATTTATAATTCCTTGTCCTGAGATTCCTTCTGGAATTTGTGCAGGATGACAGTGTCATCCGGGGCCGCAACCATTTAGGCATTCGGAGCCCCACCGACGACCTCCTCTCGGACGAGGTATGCGGGACGCCATATTGTTGCGCTGAGTGCTTATTTATGGACAGCTAAAAGTAAATAACGCGTGGTGCTTTCCTCGCCGTTTTTCTGAAGATCGGTGGCTGACTATTCGCTATTTTATGGATGTACACCTATCAGCCTAAACCCCGTGAAAACCCCATACATATTTATATTTTGGCCTGGGTTACCCTGCGTCAGTTTTTAGAAGAAGTGTGTGTCCTAACGATTTGTCTGAAAAATTTGCATGCATCTGTGGTCGTTGACAGCCCCATTTGTTTGCTCAGTTGCAAGTTCTAATCGTTGACAATTGCCGTTGACGCCCGTGTATTGACAACCTTTACTGAGACGCTGTTAGTGACACCCCAACCTGAACTTTGTCTTGCCTTCTTAACGGCACGAGGAAGGGTAATCAGATATGAGGAAATAAACGAACATCATGTATTGCATGGCGTCACGCTAACGCGGCAAACAGTTTCTTGCCCTCATTTTGCGCTCCATCACAACCTATGAAGTTCCCTCACTGAAATCACATTAGTCATGACTCGATTTGAGCAAAACGCTGAGCGTCACGCAGCTCATACTTGGCCACGTTTTGAACGATACCCAAGCTATCCGTGTCCACTACATCTGGGTGCTGGTTTAGAACATATATGTAAGATCTCGTCAAGTGAAAACAATTTGATGCGCGCGTTAAGAATTAATCTCACTCGTTTGCTTCCTAAGGAAGCAACAGCGACCGAAACAAATGAAATACAAAACAAAAAGTGAATTCTCCTAATATTCGTGAGTTCTTTCATCACCTGTGACCTTGTCGCACTATAAAACCGTGCTCTTGCTGATATGATAACGTCGGACGATCAAGGATGTCAGTGATTGGTTGGTCTTGGTCGCAATGATGTGCAATCAGGCTAGTCAGCAACACGGCATACCGAAGCGGCAGCCAACCATGGAGACGTTTTCTCAATGCAAAAAAAAAACTTTTCTGGATGAGGCTTTTGAGTAGGTTGTTGCAGTTCTGGCTTGCAGCTTCCACTGCTCACTATAGGGGGCCAGAGAGGTATCGCGTCACACAGTGTCCCGGACTAACTCACGAAACGTTTCTCTTCTTTTCTTCAGCCAATAGTGCGACTGGGCAGGCGTGGTCTGGCTGCCAGAATGCGCACGGATACCGATCCCCTCGGGCTCCGTTCAAACACGTCTGGCGGTACGGCAAGAACTCGTTCTCGAGATGCTTCCGAAGATCAGGGGCCAACACTTGGTGCGTTCTCCTGCAAAACCTCGCGTATTTCACGACTTGGTAACAAGACGTGCTTGTGCTCTATGCATGTGCCCTGTCATATATAACCAGCGGCGTTTTGAAAGTTCAAGAGAAAATTACATTCATAATAGGCTCGAACGTTCTGTCCACTGCGCAAAATAGGACTGACTGAGACACTTGTATAGTGCAAAAATTGTGACATATAAGAAAATACTTTAAGATACGACTCTTCGGATTTACTTTGGCGTAATAAAATATTGCTTATTTGTCTAGAGGATCTTACACCTGCGTTTCATTATGGCCGCAATTTATAGATATCAGAAAAATACACACCGCTTCGTTTTTCGGTGCACTGCGAAAGTCACCGCATTCAGGCAGTAATTAGTACTGCTTCACCCAACATCAAACTTGGCATTGTTTGAGTTGTGAGTATTTTTTTCCGCAGAACCCTGAGTTTCCTGTACATATGAAAAATTCGGCGGAACTTTGCTATGTACTGACATGAACTATGTCAACAAAGAATATTGGGTACTTAAAGTCATTGAATCTAGGCAGAGGAACAGTGAACAACTCATGTGCCGAGTAATGGTGATTGCCTTTATGGTTGTCGGACTGATAATATGAATGCAGTGTGCATTGTGTGTCTGTGCATGCTTTAGATTAAAAAGCACTATAGTTTTAGTTTTACGTACACATCTGCGAAGGTAGACAAAGAGCTTTGGAGTTTTCCACGTCAATCTGCCTCAATCCATAACACAACTGTCAATTTATTAAGGCGAAAGCCCTTATAGGCTCATGAGTGGTCAGGATTTGTGCTTCCTCGGAAAATTGTCACCGTCATTGCCGACAAATGAATTGAATTATG